>NW_022990880.1:90964-235207 GCF_902827175.1 Gymnodraco acuticeps | reverse complement strand
TTTCTCTCCTCTCTCTTCTCTCCTCTATCCTCTCTCATCTCTGATCCCTCCTCTCTCTTCTCTCCTCTATCCTCTCTCATCTCTGATCCCGCCTATCTCCTCTCTCCTCAGTCACACTGTTTATTAAAGACTTATCTCTCCTCTCTCCTTTCTCTCCTCTCTCCTTCTCTCCTCTCTCTTCTCTCCTCTATCCTCTCTCATCTCTGATCCCTCCTCTCTCTTCTCTCCTCTATCCTCTCTCATCTCTGATCCCGCCTATCTCCTCTCTCCTCAGTCACACTGTTTATTAAAGACTTATCTCTCCTCTCTCCTTTCTCTCCTCTCTCCTTTCTCTCCTCTCTCCTCTATCCTCTCTCCATCTACTGATACCTCCTCTCTCTTCTCTCCTCTATCCTCTCTCATCTCTGATCCCGCCTATCTCCTCTCTCCTCAGTCACACTGTTTATTAAAGACTTATCTCTCCTCTCTCCTTTCTCTCCTCTCTCCTCTCTCCTCTCTCCTCTCCCTCAGTTTACTTGTTGTATTAAAGACTCATAATCTCAAACTAAAATAATGAATTGGTAAATCCAATAATAACCTTTATTGATTCCAAATATTGGCTTCCTCGTTGGGGATTAATAAAGTATATCTTCTTCTTCTAGCATCTGGAAAATAATGAACTATTATGGTTTAATATCTCTCTGAAATAATGACTAAGTATCTAAAAATGATAACTTAGTTCCTGAAATATCTCAAAATAAAATACATTTAAAATATTTAAATGAAATAATGTCTTTGTATGTGGAGCTGTCAGGGTGATATCTGCACATGTATTAAACAATGATAACACAAATTGTCATTTTTAGATACTTAGTCATTATTTTAGAGAGATAATAAACCATAATAGTTAAGCTAAGTAAAGTACAAGTACCTCCAAATTGTAATTAAGTACAGTACTTGATTAAATGTACTTAGTTTTGTACTTTAACTATATTTTTATGATAATACTTTTCTACTTTCACTTGAGGAACAGTTTGAATGCAGGACTTTTACTGTAACAGAGTATTCCTACACTCTGGTACTTTTACTCAAGAACAAGATCTGAGTACTTCTACTTTTACTCAAGAACAAGATCTGAGTACTTCTACTTTTACTCAAGAACAAGATCTGAGTACTTCTACTTTTACTCAAGAACAAGATCTGAGTACTTCTACTTTTACTCAAGTAACAAGATCTGAGTACTTCTACTTTTACTCAAGTACAAGATCTGAGTACTTCTACTTTTACTCAAGTACAATATCTGAGTACTTCTACTTTTACTAAAGTACAAGATCTGAGTACTTCTACTTTTACTAAAGTACAAGATCTGAGTACTTCTACTTTTACTAAAGTACAATATCTGAGTACTTCTACTTTTACTAAAGTACAATATCTGAGTACTTCTACTTTTACTAAAGTACAATATCTGAGTACTTCTACTTTTACTAAAGTACAATATCTGAGTACTTCTACTTTTACTAAAGTACAATATCTGAGTACTTCTACTTTTACTCAAGAACAAGATCTGAGTACTTTTACTCAAGAACAAGATCTGAGTACTTCTACTTTTACTAAAGTACAAGATCTGAGTACCTCTACTTTTACTAAAGTACAATATCTGAGTACTTCTACTTTTACTAAAGTACAATATCTGAGTACTTCTACTTTTACTAAAGTACAATATCTGAGTACTTCTACTTTTACTAAAGTACAATATCTGAGTACTTCTACTTTTACTCAAGTACAATATCTGAGTACTTCTACTTTTACTAAAGTACAAGATCTGAGTACTTTTACTCAAGAACAAGATCTGAGTACTTCTACTTTTACTAAAGTACAAGATCTGAGTACCTCTACTTTTACTAAAGTACAATATCTGAGTACTTCTACTTTTACTAAAGTACAATATCTGAGTACTTCTACTTTTACTAAAGTACAATATCTGAGTACTTCTACTTTTACTAAAGAACAATATCTGAGTACTTCTACTTTTACTCAAGAACAAGATCGGAGTATAAAAATAAGAAGAAGCCTACTTTATTGATCCCAATTTGGGAATGTTTTGCGTTGCAGCAGCATAACATATGAAGTGCAGGCTCTGAGTACTTCTCCCTTTACTAAAGTAGAGGATCTGAGTACTTTGTTGAACCAGGACCAGTAATCGATCATATATATAGATATCGATATTTCTGTGGATCTCTACCCGGTTGTTGGTCCTCTTCCTGCGGCTCTGCTGGCTCTTCCTCCCCGCGGCTCCTCTCCTCTTCTCCGGGTCCGATACCTCCGCCATGATCACAAAAAACCAGTTCGTAACAACGGATACAACCACCAACACGGCGGCTACCGGTCCTTTAAAGCCCGCTGAGGAGTGACCCAGGACGGGGAAAGTGTCTCAGAAGTCTCCGCTGTTAGTGACGAAGTTTAGCTTCAATGCTAATGAAACCTGAAACCTGTTTCTGGTTCAAATTTAGCTCCGCCCACTGCTTTATCGACCAACCAATGGGCAGGCGACGAGCGAGCCTCTTCCACTTAAAACAACCAATGAACAGCCGTTATCATCAGTTCTCATTAGAAAGAGTTCAATAACATACAAGTCAAATAAATAAAATAATAGACATCGTAAAAATATAAAAAATAATATGTAATGATTTAAAAACGGGTAATTAAGTATTTGAAAGTACTGGCAACATGTTAAATATGAAATGCCTCCTAAAACAACCAATGAACAGCCGAGCACAAACACAAACCCCGCCCATTGAGTGCCAACCGACCAATCAAATGCTCATATCGTCATCTCTCATTAGAAAGAGTTCAATAACATAAAACAAAACAAAATGGTAGAAATAAAGTACTGCATAAATCTTTAAATAAAGGGCTCATTAAATATTTAAAGAGATTACAAAGATGTTGGTCAAATAAATGGCTGAAAGTAATGCATTAAAGGTATAAATAAGGAGTTCATATTAATACATAAAACATCAAATATATAAATAAATAATTTCAAAATCGTAAAAATAAAAGTAGTATAAATAGATATAATGCATTAAACACGACTTTATGTATTTGTTTATGGTTTATTTGATATGGAGGGATGCAGTATAGAAGTTCAGAGAAGAAGCAACCCCTATATTGTTTATTTTATTTCGTTTCATTTTGGCAGCATGGCAGAGGCACATATAGAGTTAATGTGCGGAGATTATAATGTCCTGTTTACTAAAATATGTATTGTTTTATGATGTTTAGTTGACAAAATAGTCACTGTGCTACATTTTCCTGCACTCAAGCATAGTGCATCTGAAGACAAGAGTTGTGTCCCCCTTTGGCCACAAGAGGGAGTATATCTTTAAGTGAGTGCTTCTGTTAGGAGGAAACAAAGGTTTGCAAACACATTACTCTACTGCTGAGACAGGCTGCACAAAGACCTGAAACGATGTGCTGCAATGTCTGTGTATTGTTGAAGAATGCCAAGTATAGGAAGAAAGTAATAACTCGTACTGAGTCTTGATACATTACTTTATTTCATTATTTTCCCCCTTCATTTGAGAAACACTATCCAATGATGTATTATTACACACACACACCATTACTGAATTAATTCTAAAACCAAGAATAACCTACATACAACAATAGGGAGCCCTGGCTCAAGGACGGACAAAACAAGGACACCACACTTGATTATTTTCCAATTACAGTATATCTATTGAAAGAGAGTAACTCAATTGTGATATCAGTTTAATCAGTAATGTGTGTGTGTGTGATGTGTCAGCAGGGCCGGACTGGGACCATAGGTCAGGTCGGGAATTATACACCCAGCCAGGCCACTACCAGTTTTGTGGGGGCGTTTTGCTGGATGTATCGTCAATATACAATGTTGCTGCCCTTAGTGATAGCCCTACAGTTTAAATCTACTACTTAAATATAAACATATGGACATAGGATATTGTTAAAAAATAGTGTGCATATGTATTTGGGAGCCTATCCATATGAACATGTTTTATTTGGGGGTGGACCTCTCAAATCCTATAGGGGGGTCCGGGGGCATGCTCCCCCGCGAAGATTTGTTTTTTTATTTTGGAGTTAAATGCATCAATCTGGTGCACTGTGAGGCTACTGATATCAGCTCTGCTTGCTCTCAGGAGATATCGCATGGTTTTTCTTACCACTGCTACGCTGACGACACCCAATTAATTCTGTCCTTCCCCCGCTCAGAGACCCAGGTCGTCGCACGCATCTCTGCTTGTCTAGCTGACATCTCTCAGTGGATGTCTGCTCATCACCTCAAACTCAACCTTGACAAGACTGAGCTGCTCTTCCTCCCGGGAAAAGATTGTCCCACTCTTGACCTAACTATCAACATCGGCACCTCAGTTGTTTCCCCGACTCAGACTGCAAGGAATCTGGGTGTGACCCTAGATAACAACCTGTCCTTCACTGCAAACATCGCTGCTACAACCCGTTGCTGCAGATACACGCTTTACAACATCAGGAAGATACGTCCCCAGCTGACTCAGAAAGCGACTCAGGTTCTGGTCCAGGCTCTCGTCATCTCACGCCTAGACTACTGCAACTCCCTCCTGGCTGGTCTACCTGCATGTGCCATCCGACCTCTGCAGCTCATCCAGAATGCAGCGGCTCGTCTTCAACCTTCCTAAATGTTCCCACACCACTCCGCTCCTCCGCTCCCTCCACTGGCTTCCAGTAACTGCTAGAATCCACTTCAAGACACTGGTACTTGCTTACCATGCTGCGAATGGATCTGGCCCTTCATACATCCAGGACATGGTTAAACCGTACACCCCAGCACGTGCACTCCGCTCTGCATCAACCAAAAGGCTCGCTGCGCCCTCGCTGCGAGGGGGACCCAAGTTCCCATCGGCGAAAACACGTGGGTTTGCTATCCTGGCTCCAAGATGGTGGAATGAGCTCCCCATTGACATCAGGACAGCAGAAAGCTTACACACCTTCCGGCGCAGACTGAAAACTCATCTCTTTCGACTCCACTTCGAGCGATAGAACTATTAACAAAGCACTTATATACTAATAAAGGGCTGGCTTATCTAAAGCCAGTTGAGTAGCACTTGAAATGTTTTTGCTCTATGAAGCCTGATGTACTTATATGATTCTGTTTTCTTCAAGTTTGTATTTTGTTGGTCGAACGCACTTATTGTAAATCGCTTTGGATAAAAGCGTCAGCTAAATGAAATGTAATGTATCTGCGCTATCTCGATGCAACCCGCTTCTTTCAGGCTCTTCAATTCTTTGGTGAACATGCTTCCATGCCTCCTTTAATAACAACAAAAAGAACCAGTGTTACAGTGTGCAGGAAGCAGGACCCAAATGCAGATTTCAGTGACAAAATAATCCCTTTATTTCAAGGCTACAATATCAGAGACAGAACAGAACACTCACCGCAGTTTACTCACAACACAAGACAACCCGACAAAGAGACACAGAAAACCCAGAACTTAAATACACCCAGGACTAATCACATAAACACGAGACAGGTGAGGAGGGAGGAGAAAACACAGAGGCACCAGGTGAACACAATCGGGTAATCAGGGAGGGAAACAGACAGAAAGCAAACAGGCAGGAAACGGGGGTTTACAAACACTTTACAAAATAAAACAGGAAACCCAAAGATAGAAAAAGACAAGAAAAACACCAACACAGACAGATCCTAACAACCAGTGTTTTTCGCAAAAACGGAAAACCAAAAAAACGACGTTATTTAATTTTTAAACCAAAACGGGAAAACAGATAAATCAACGTTTTGGATTTGTTTGTATGATTTACGGATTATCCAGTGAATGCTGGGAAAACGAGGAGAAGGCGCAATATGAAGCAGATCGCCAGGTTGTGTGTGTGTGTGTGTGTGTGTGTGTGTGTGTGTGTGTGTGTGTGTGTGTGTGTGTGTGTGTGTGTGTGTGTGTGTGTGTGTGTGACACTGGCATTTGTTTTCAGAAGATATTATGATAGTGTCGTTCGTTCCGGTGCACACACACATCATGCGCCTTGGTGGTCGGACATCTCCTTAATAAAACGAGTAATAGAGGGAATAATCGGGCAGTTCGATAAGTGTAGAGGTGTGTGTGTGTGTGTGTGTGTGTGTAGAGGTGTGTGTGGTTAACACGTAGCAGCCTGCAGTCATTCTTAAGCTGTTCTGAAGAAGGTAAACACAGTGAAGGCTGTGCGTAAAAAGGCACAGCTCTCGGCGCGCTGGTGCTGCACTTCTCAGAGGTGGTGTTACACGTCCCGCTGCCTCCTGGTGCTGCAGCCATTTCATGAAGTGAAGGAGGTTTTCCTTCTATAAAACAGCTGTGGGCAGCAGATACCGTGAGAGTCCCGGACTCTCTTTTGCAGGTCACCCTTGAAAAAGAGATCTTTTGATCTCAAGGGGCTTCGTTAAATAAAGGCTACAAACAAACAAACATGTTCATAGATCAAGGCAGACTGGTTTACAGACTGAGACTCTCCTGTTTTGCCAATCCGGTGCTTAAACAAATAGCTCTACACCCCTGGCCGACATATCCTTAAAATGAAGTCCGAGTTTGAAATATATCTCAAATAATATATGCACTGCCATTTCCCCACATAAACATAACAGTCTGCAAAGAAACGGTTGTCTCCTGTGCGCTCCTCTTCCTACTTGGCGCACCGGTAACTTTCTCGTGCGAACGAGAGGCTGAGACCTTATCCGCAGAATCCCTCGGAACATCATAAAAGCCATTTTCAACTGTTTTCTGGTGGAAGTTTAACTAGGATGAACTGGATGAAAGTTTAACTGGATGAAATAATATGACTGGTATAGGTGCGAAAAAATATTATGATAAAATATTTTTATATATTTGTAATTCTGCAAATATTACGATAAACTCACAGCTATTTCGCGGCCCGGCAGTAACACTGTTGTTGGAAACCCCTGAGTTAAGGGATAGAGGAGAACAGGGTATGGTATAATTACAGAGCCTGTCCATTTATAAATTGAGGAAATCAATGTTAGTCTGTGAACCAAAGTGCAGCCATCTAATAAAGTACTATCGTTAAAGATCAGAGTAAAAGAACAGAACGAGAGGGGTCAATCCGGAATAAAAATAAAGAAGCAAAGAGATTGTAGAGCAGTGAGAAGGAAAAAAGCTTGGTGTTTCAATTCATTACATTGCCAGTATTTTTTGTTGTTGTGAAAAAAAAACGCCCCTTCGGATTTTTTAACAGCCCCCTCAGTCATTTCATCCTGGAGCCGGGCCTGAGTTAGACTGCAGTCTCCTTTAATATGCACTGACAGTAGTTGTGATACCATGAGCTGCCACAGGATGGAGCTGATGTACAGCTAATGATTCACTTCACCTTCTCTCCCGACCTGTTCTCTGTGGGGACTTCCGGTGTCAGAAGTTACTTTCACTTTGTTCCCGTTGTGACGCAGAAGTTTTCCTCCTCGTTAAACTCTTGGTAAGTGACAGTTTTCAGAGTGAAATGACTCTCAGCTGATCTCTGCTCTCACCTCAGACTCATCTCTCATGTGTTTATTGCTAACAGTTATTTATATTATTGATAATAACAGCTGCTCTAACAGCATGCTAACAACATGCTAACTAAAATCAATACTTCAGGAATGAGACAGACTGAAGAGAGTCTTATTTTTATATGTGTTCTGAGGTCAATAAATCAAACATTCAACACAATATAAAGCTTATAATAAACTATTTCTAATCTATACAAATCAAATCAATACTAGGGTTGCCAACTTTGGGCACCTGGCTGGAGTGAGATTTTGGTATCATGGGTTTGATTACACATATGTGCACGAAATGACTGCTATCGTGTCAGTAGCGGGACCTTAGCATATAGGATATATATATAGGATATCTATTTATATATAGGATATATATATATATATATATATACAAATACACAATATTGGACACAGACTATAAAGGGCACACAGTTTCATTCACTAATGAAAGTCAAACACATGTCAGGGGTAGACATTAAGGGTAAAAAGCCACTGGAATTGTATTGTCACTGGCCCCACCATTGTAACCACTGGCCCGGAGCATTCGTCCAAAAACAATCGACTAATAATGAAGAAAATTAACACATTTGTTGCAATAGTAATGTATGCACTAACTACATTACTACTTTACTACAACATTTGAATCATCAGTTCTTCCTCATTTCCCTCAATTGTTCATATTTGGTTTATTAAAATAATGATATTGTGGTCATTGTTAAAAAATGTCTGCTATTATTATGAGTGTTATTATTTGTATAATGCACTTTCTGCCTTCCTGTCATCAGGAGTTAGAAATGTAATGGCTATGTAATAGATTAGATTAGATCCTTCATTATCCTAAATTGCTGGGACATTTCCCTAAAGCCAATACCTTTATATTGTCTACTCTTCACTTACTTGTCAGCATAGGTCGGCATTGATGTACAGAGCCGACAGAAGACCTTGTTTATATGGCATCATATTGAGAGGTGCAGTGACGCGTCCTGAAACCAGGAAGTAAGCTGCTGGTTCCCTCCACAGAAAGCAATGGGATTTCTCCACAGGGTTTTGGAAAATAGCTGGAAATAAGGTCTGTGGAAAACAAACCTGTTTGATAAATGCACGTTTTGTTCAGCCGGATAATCTCCACATGTCTACCCTACTTTTATAATTTTCGAATCATAAATCTAATCGATAGATTATAAAAGGGTTTTAGGATGCGTCACTGCACCATTCTATAGAAGCCAACTCCATCCATCAAGCTGAAACTTTCTCTCCCTCTTCTTCTCATGCTCCCTGTCACTCTCCTTTAACTCCTCCGGAGACTTTCTTTTATTTGAAGATTGTTTTTTGCACGGCGCTTGGCCGGTTACCGCTGGTATTAAAAACATTTTGGCGAATGGTTAGGTGGCTCATAGTCTGTAGTGAAGGAGCGCGCTCCCGCTCACGGGAGCCTGCTCGCACTGCGCTCCGCAGCAAACAGCTGTTTGCTTTTCACCCAACAACGACAAGCAACTCACGAAACGCTATATTGTAGCGTTGATAAACGAAACAATTTAATAAAATTGCTAGTCAAAATACCAATACCACAGGAAACGTTTTTTTTTAAACAATATTTTTAGTGGCCCGAGCGGGCAAGTGGAAAGTACGTTATGCTGGCCCGGGGTGTCTAAATAGTGCTTCCGGGCCAGCGGGCCATTTATAATGTCGAGCCCTGCATGTTTGTTTCCACTGTTTTATTGTGTGCCTGTCGCGATAAGCAATTAATTGACTTATCGTATGATAAATAAAAATGAACTTGATACATTTCCATTTACATGAGGATGTGACTAGCAGTTTGAAAGGATGTACTTGAATTATTATTATATATTATCATTATGTCAGTGGTCTAAAATGGTCATACAACGGTGCCGACAATATTATCGTTTATTGCAATAATTTCCGGGAAAATGTATCCAACAAAATTAATGATCGTGAGAGGCCTATACATGAAACACACACACACACACACACATCTACATCTACAGACTTACTCCAAACTGCCAAATATATTAATTAACGCACTCTCACTCTCATATACTCTTTGACTCTATTTTGGTCTAGTAGAACAATAAGCAGCAGACTTTTACTTTTTATCATTTCTACTGATTCTTAGATCTGCGCATGCGCAATACGGGTCGGCAGTGGCGGCTCCGGAGTGTTTTTGTTGGGTAATCTCTGGTAGGGCTAACCCATACAGTGGTGGGGCTCAAGTCAGTATTTGCAATGTAATTACATACACGCTCCCCTTGACAGTGAAACGCCACGCGTGAGGTTTAGATTATTTCCCTGTCTCAATCCAAATTGAACTGTATGAAATAAAAAGGCACATTTGTCTTGTAGTAAATAAAAAGGGCGACCTGGAGCCAATCCTGCAATTTCCCCACAGGTGAAAGAGATGACATGCTGAAAACTCAACCCCTGCAGGGGGGTCTGGGGGATTGTCCCCCAGGAGATCTTTTGAAATACTAACATAAAATACACATTCTGGTACTCTCTTGAGAAGAACAATAAATACATCTATTACAACACGACATATTTAAAAAAATGAATGCCATTTTAGTTTTTTGTTACTTTGTTCTGAAAGCTGAACCTGCTGCTCCTCACAGAGAGAAGAGGGAAGAGGCTGTGAGTTACTTTACATTGTGGATAAGGGTGGATAGCCCCCATTGTTCTGTGTGTCAGCCCACACACCTATCAATCATCAAACCGTGGGGTCTCATTTCATTATGTGTTGATTTCTATCAACACGTAATGTTGTATCGACGTATAGAGATGTACTACAGCAAAAGTATTCTCCGTCGGGACTTCCTGCAACAACACCACGCTTTTATCTTGATTCTGATTGGCCAGAAGACATTATCAAAGATGTTCTATTGAGAAGACGATCACTACGTGACAAAAGTTTTCAAAACCGTTTCTAGTCGTCAGTATTCTTGTTTTGGCGTGAGAATAGTTTGGGCAGCGTGAGAGCGTGAGATTGAGAGTGAAAGCGTGTGTCACACGCCAGATGCGTGAGAGTTGGCAACCCTGACTAAGTCCAAGTCAATAAAATATATGTTTTGATCAATTCAAGTATTTATATCAGTGTTTCCGCCAGACCTGGGGCGTCATTTCTAAAGGGATATACGCTAAAAAAATGGCGTACGCCAGTTTCTACGCAATGTTTGCGATTTATAAAATACTAACTTGACGGGAAAACGTGCGGTCCTCCACGCAAACTCTGCCCCATGCGTACGCACTAAGCACAACAACGGGAGAGACGAGAAACTGCGACACCGTACTGTACAGTACTCGATACTGTGGGCACTTTGGGGTGAAGCGTCTCAGGGACACAACGACATGCTGACTGCAGTGGGGTTTGAACCTGTGACGCCCTGATCCCGACACCAACGCACTACCCACTGCACCACAGCCTCCCTGTGTTATTATCACCCCTCGATGATGTTCTCTTGTTATGAAATGTTTCCTCATAAATGATGCGGTGAGCAGGAGGACAGAATTACGTCTAAACTGACGCCGTGTTGCTTTTCTATAGGTTGTAGATACGAGCATGGTTTTATATACTATCACGTTTAATCGTGTTTTATGCCGTTTGCTAAGACTTGATAAGTCGCTCGTAAAACACAGGAGGTATGGAAGCTAAGAACAGCATGTGGTCAATTGTACAGCTGATATAACACATTAGTTGTGTTTCCTCTAACTGGTGGATTATGGAGATAGAGTTGCTGATCGACAGCTGGGACACAAACCACCAAATACAAACACATAATTCAGATCAGTCGTCATGACTCCACTCCGGAGGGATTCCCCGATCACTTCTTACAGTCTCTCATCAAGGGGGGGGTCTCCTGTCCCCGGTGCAAACACACTGCCTGAGGAAGGCTATGTGTATTGTTTTTGTCATGAACCTTTTTCGGACCAATTATTTATGTTGGTGACGATCCGACCTCCATGCTGCTACTCTGGTTCAAACTGCATCCACCAAACAATATGATTTATCTCCACCTCCCCAACATAACCAGAATCTGACACGGTGTGAGACGTCTGTTTTAGCTTTCTGTCGTCATTTCCTGCGATCTCCTTCATGCAGTCAGTCAGAATGAATGAATGAATGAATGAATGGGCATTTCTTTGACTATTTATAGGCAAATATGGGCGTTACGTGAAGCCCGCAAAAGCTGCACCGCATTTCGAGTCGATTGTGATTTATAAAGGAAACCGGCGTAGGAAGGGCCGTACACACTTTCCTCGCCGGTACGCAATGTTTGGTGAATCGGAAAATGTTGGAACATTTCTGTAACTATTCTACGTAAGCAACCTTCCCACGTGAATCCTACGCACGGCGTTATAAATGAGGCCCCAGGGCGTCCCGAGCTGAATAAGGGCGTAAAATGACGGCAAGACGCCCCCCTGGCGGAAACGCTGATTTATATATATATTGAATTAAGTAAAAACGTTCTATACGTTCCCACGTCAAATCCGTGACCAAATCGGCCTTGTACCACCTGAGGAACATTGCCAGACTCCGACCGTCACTCTCGGAGTCGGTTGCCGAAACCCTAGTGCATGCGTTTGTCACCTCCCGCTTGGACTACTGCAATGGTGTCCTGTTTGGGGTTCCCAACAAAACCCTGGACAGGTACTCACGCACACAAAGCCGTGGCAGCACATCACTCCCACCCTCATCCACCTACACTGGTTGCCGGGCAAGTCCCGCATATCCTACAAAGTCCTCCTCCTTACCTACAAATCCCTCCATGCCCTTGCCCCCCAGTACCTATCGGACATCCTTCGCCCACATGCCCCACCCCGGAACCTGCGGTCCTCAGACTCTGGCCTGCTCACCACCCCCCGCACCAACCTGTGAACCTTCGGGGACAGAGCCTTCAGTGTGGCAGCCCCCACCCTCTGGAACGCTCTCCCTGCGGAGATTCGCAACATCCCCACACTTGACGCCTTCAAAAGGGCTTCAAGTCCCATCTGTTTGTCAAGGCTTTCGGCCCCTAACTCGATCTGTGGTTTTGTCTGTCTGACTTTTGTTTTGTTATGTTTGTTTTTGCCCTATTACTTGTAAAGCGACCTTGGGTCACTTGAAAGGCGCTATATAAATCAAAGCTATTATTATTATTATTATTATTATTATTATATTAAAGCATTATTTAATAAATATAATACATTAAATTAATAAATATTTCCTAAATAGATTAAATCATTTTTATCACGATAAAATAATAGTATAATAAATACTAAAAATACTTTTAAATCAATACAATATTCATTTATTTAGACTAAACGTTTTCAAATCAATAATATTGTTTATACAAAATATTTTATTAGTAAAATTACTTTTTAATAATTAAAATATAAATGTAATAAAGCATTTTTTCACTTCTTTAATACATTCCATTAAAACCTTTAAATGAAGAGGAATATTTGTTTAATCAATTAAATACATTTTGATAAATTAATAATGTTTACATCAATGACAAGAATCATAAACTTCAGGTCAATAACCTGTTTAGAAAGCTGAGGGTTAGGCTAGGTTTCTTTTTCAGGAATAAGTCCTGTTTCTCGCTTGAGGCCAGGAAAAGGCTCTGTGACCTTTTGACCTGTGCTGGACTATGGTGATCTGATCTATATGAATGCACCTGCCTATTGCCTGAACAAGTTAGATGCCGCCTATCACAGTGCTCTGAGATGTGTTACTAACTGTAAAGCACTTACTCATCACTGTACCCTGTATGCGAGGGCAGGTCTGCCTTCACTACGGAGGCTCAGTCATTGGTACATAAAGCCATGCTGGGTAAACTACCACCTTATCTCTGCTCTGATCTCACAGAGAGTTGAAAGTAGCCATTGAGATCTCATGATGTGGTTTTGTTAAATGTGCCAAGTGCTAGGACTGTCTTAGGGAAGAAAGCTTTTAGATGTGCAGCTCCTCTAGCTTGGAACAGTCTGCCAAAAGAATGGAAACTGAGCAATCTGGTTCCCCTGCCTGTTTTTAAAGCTCGGACAGATGCTTTACAATCTGATGCTGTTGGTACTTGTCAATGTCGATAGGTATGTAAATGTTAGGGATGTCCCGATCTCATTTTTTAGCTTCCGATCCGATCCCGATATTTCCCGATACCGGTTTTCCGATACCGATTTCCGATATCACTTTTTTTGTTGGCAAACAGCATTTAATTTCGTATACATTAAGAAATAGACAGGCACCCAAATAATTTATTAGACGACAAAAACCGGAGTTTTCCACAAGTGAAATTGGCTGGTCGTCCCCTGCTATGCACTCCACAATCAGCTCAGTAATCTTGCGAAATCTCTCGGAGTCTCGAGGAAGTAAAGCCTTTCGTTTCAAGCTGTCCCACAGTGTTTGTTGATGGAGTCCATCAGTCGCAGACGCTGTCGCTTTACAGTAGGCGGCGTGTTCGTCGGGGTGGTGCTTTTTAAGATGTTTTATTAGGTTTGTGGTGTTGTAGGAGACCCTGTTAGCACCACCTCGTGAGACTTCCACACCACAGACTTTGCATGTCGCAGTCGGCGACTCACTTGTAGTTATTTTAAAATGATGCCAAACTGCAGACATTTTAACTAGCTAACGATATTTGTCCGTTCCACTTTTCCAACTCGATAATGGCGGCTGATGCAATAGAACAACAACGACAAACAACGTAACAATGGAATCATGGGAAATATTAACTATGGATCGGCCATGACATTTAATTGGATCTGCCGATCCCGATCCACCTTAAAACCCAGTATCGGGGGCCGTAATGTGGCCCTGTAACTTTGCTGTATGATGTCCTCAGTGTTTTATGTTGGTTTCTGACTTGCTGTAGGTCTCCCTTGAAAAAGAGATCAATGGGATTCACCTGGTTAAATAAAGGTTTGAAATGAAATAAATAATCAGTGAATCAACAAAAGTAGTTTAAAAAATAAACAAATAAATAAAAACAGTTTGAATTTAATAAAATAATTTTCCTAATTCAACACGATAATACACAATTTATTATTTACTTTTTAAATCATTCACATCATTTATCAAATAAATACATTTTATTATAAAATGTGTAAATCTGACAAATATTTTTTACGTAGATTTTAATTTGAAATTATTTTTTAATCAATCAAATTTGTTTTAAATTGAATTATTTTGTTATGATTTTCAAATCAACATTTTAAATGTCTTTTTATTAATGAATGAACTCATCGATGTCGGGTTCAGGAGCCATTTAGCTGACTCATGTTAACTGAGAGGAGATGCCATCTTTATCTTTGTCTGATATCAGTATTAGGATGCAGCAGCAGAGACCTGGACCTGAAGATGGACCTGGACCTGAACCTGGACCTGGACCTGGACCTGAAGATGGACCTGGACCTGAAGCTGAACCTGGACCTGGACCTGAAGATGGACCTGAACCTGGACCTGGACCTGAAGATGGACCTGGATCCAGCTGTGTGTCCATGAAGAGTGGCTGGTCTATGGATCCCCCTCTTGTCTTTGAATCTGGACGTCCTGCAGAGGGAAGGTGAGAATGTAAAGTGTGTCACGTGATCAGCTTCTTTCTGAGGAGTTCAGAGTTTCTTCTCCCGGACGCTGAGACATTGTTCTGTAGCTCTTTGGTTCTTCTACTCCATCCTTTCAGAGAGGTTTATTTGGTTCTTGTGTTGTTGTAGTTTTTGCTCAGCTAGAAGTCAGATGTCCTCTAGAGGAACGCTAAAGAAGAAGTGGACATCTGAAAGTGATGTGAAGCTAAAGAAAGAGCAAACTGATCCGTGAACTGGAACCAGAGAGAATCTGCTATAACTCACTTTGTTCACTTTGACTTGTTTGTATCAGGAAGCAGAAGAAGAGACATAAACGTAAACGTAAACCTGGACCTGGACCTGGACCTGGACCTGGACCTGAAGATGGACCTGGACCTGGACCTGAACCTGGACCTGAAGATGGACCTGGACCTGAACCTGGATCCAGCTGTGTGTCCATAAATAGTGGCTGGTCTATGGATCCCCCTCTTGTCTTTGAATCTGGACGTCCTGCAGAGGGAAGGTGAGAATGTAAAGTGTGTCACGTGATCAGCTTCTTTCTGAGGAGTTCAGAGTTTCTTCTCCCGGACGCTGAGACATTGTTCTGTAGCTCTTTGGTTCTTCTACTCCATCCTTTCAGAGAGGTTTCTTTGGTTCTTGTGTTGTTGTAGTTTTTGCTCAGCTAGAAGTCAGATGTCCTCTAGAGGAACGCTAAAGAAGAAGTGGACATCTGAAAGTGATGTGAAGCTAAAGAAAGAGCAAACTGATCCGTGAACTGGAACCAGAGAGAATCTGCTATAACTCACTTTGTTCACTTTGACTTGTTTGTGTCAGGAAGCAGAAGAAGATACCTAAACCTGGACCTGGACCTAAACCTGGACCTGGACCTGAAGATGGACCTGGACCTGAAGATGGACCTGGACCTGGACCTGGAGATGGACCTGGACCTGAAGATGGACCTGGAGATGGACCTGGACCCAGCTGTGTGTCCATGAAGAGTGACTTTTCTATGGAGTCTCCTCTTTACTTTAAAGCTGGACAAAGTGCTGATGAAAGGTAAGAATTAAAAACTGGACTCTGTTACTATCTGGCTCTCTCTGGAGAAGAGTAAATCCTGCTCCAACGTACCTCTCTTGAGTTGGTTTCAAATGACTTCTATTTGTATTGTGAATCATATAATGAGCAAAGAAAGATTACTCTACCAAATTAAGACATTAATCATGGATTGTTTTAGACGACCCCCCCCTTCTCTTTGACGGCAGGCAGCGAGCTGGTAATGGCATGAAGGGCGGTGTGAGGTGTCTGGTAGGGCTGAACGATATACCGTGTCATGGCGATAACCGCGGTATGCGCATACGCGGTATTCACACCGCAGGGACGTGCGGTTTTATTCATTTTTTTTTAAAAATGCTAACGCACTTTAGCACAGAATTCAAAATAAAGATACCCTTATTACTTATCGAAACTGCACATACAATATATCCGATTAAAACTGAGACTCCACAGATTATTTAAGTATCACAACACGTACCTTTTACGGAGCTTTTACGGGTGATCGTCTCACCGTAGCTGTCAATCTGATCAAAAGACGTGGTAGTTTTTCATTAAAACGAGAAAGAAAAAACGCGGCTGAATCGGTTGATCCATAGGTTGATAATGTATCTGTGGCTTTGAAGCAATTGTTTATAATCCATAATTCCATTTTTATGTAAAAATCGGATCACAAAAGTTAGCTGCTAATGGTAGCCACCTTGGTGGTATGCAGCTTCCGGTTTTGGCTACGCGTCGTCACTCTCACTCCTTATTTGTTCATGTGTTGGTGTGTGTAGAACTTCCCCTGATATTTGACCTTTTTAGACAGATTTAGCACAAAAAAAAACCTCTTTTGGGGCCATTTGGGTGGATTTTCCATATCTCTGGCCCACCTTGCTGGATTTTGACATGTGACATCTCTTTCTGACCGTCAGAGCCAATGGAATCGAGGGGAAATCACACTGTCCTTATTTGGTCATGTGTGTGTGAGAGACTTCTGCATAACCAAGACCGGAAGCAGCAGCCACTATGGTGGCTACCATTATCAGCTAACTTTTGCTCTGCGATATTTACATAAAAATGGAATTATGGATTATAAATTAAATAATTTTTGTATACATAGACGTTAAAAACCTATGGATTAACCGATTCAGCCACGTTTTTTCTTTCTCGTTTAATGCCATTGAACACGTCTTTTGATCAGATTGACAGCTACGGTGAGACATCTCCACTAGAAGCTACGTAAAGGTACGTGTTGTGATGTCTGTGTTTGCTTCCCCTGTCCGAGTTCAGATCACTCAGTGATGATACTATATACCTAAATAATCTGTGGAACCTCAGCTTTAATCGGATATCTTGTATGTGCAGCTACGATAAGTAATAAGGGTACTTTTATCTTGAGTTCTGTGCCAAAGTGCGTTAGCATTTTTCGCTCAGGGGTCATTTAGATGCTTCTTATGAGACTTGTGTTTTGTTTTGGTATAAAATGGTTTGTATCGTCAGTTAGCTGAGATTATGTCCGTTAATCTGGTATAACACATTAATAGGTTCTTAAATATTACGATCCCCTGAGACACTGTCGTGAAAATAAAAAGTAAAGTACCCGCCGGGACTTTGGGGCTTAACAGGTTAAAGAAACCGCAATATATACCGCAGGGGGGGGAAAAACCGCGATGTCAGTTTTTTTCAATACCGTGCAGCCCTAGTGTCTGGTGGTTTTATTACTCTGTTCTTTATCAGTCTCAGGATCCAGCAGCAGAGACCTGGACCCAGCTGTGAGTCCATGAAGAGTGACTGGTCTATGGAGTCTCCTATGAACTTTAAATCTGGACAAAGTGCTGATGAAAGGTAAGAATTTCAAACTGGACTCTGTTACCATCTGACTCTCTTTGGAGAAGGCACCACAAACTGGTTCAAATCAGGCTCCAGATAATAATGGGGCTTTCTGTTCCTCGCACCATCAGCTGCTGGGAGGCTTCTGATGGTCGGACGCTTTCAGGCCTCAGTAATGTTGGTGTTTTTATAACCCCCTCCCCCTCCTCCTGCTGAGCAACAGTCACCCTGTTATTCTGTCTCCATCTCAGAACACCTTCAGTCAGCTGTGTGCAGATTAGACTCTTTAAATGTTCTGGATGTTTTCTCCACAGAGTTCTGCAGGAGTTCTCAGAGGTTCCCAGTGATCAGTCCGCCCCGAAGCATCACACAGACCTGGACTCCATATTTATGGTGTGTACAAATATACATTTACTGTGAACTACAGATGATCTACCATTCAGGTCCTGACTGTGTCCATGCTGCTCTGTTTAGACCAGCAGGCCTTCAGACGGACAGATGATCACATGTTGTCTTCTTTAAATTAACTGTTGCTGCGTCGGTGGAGCTGTATTCATCTCTGACTATTAATCAGACCTACTGATTGACCTTTCAGAAGCTAATGAGTCTATGAAAGTTTAGGATCGGATCCAGGTCGATCTCTAAAAGGTCTTACCTCTGCTAACTTCTGGAGAACCAGGTTCAATGAACTGCTGATCGAAGGCATATGACTAAATCTGTTCAAGAGATCCCAGAGGGTTCTGTATTGAGGTGTGGCCCTGCCTAAGTGTGAGGGTGGTCAAGATTTGTGTCGGGTGTTATTTTTTCAATAATGTCCTCCTCGCTGCACATTATCCCTAACATAATAACTTTAGTTTTAACGTTATTCATCTGATCAATGTTCATCAATCTGTTCCAGCTGCTGGAGGAGAACATCGTGACTTTTGTGAAAAATGAGCTGAAGAAGATCCAGAAGGCTCTGAGTTCAGATTACCCAGAAGGCTTAGAGAGTCAGAGTGAGGATGAGGAGGTGTTGGACGGTGAGGATGAAGAGCAGAGGAGCAGCAGAGAGGCAGTTCTGAACATCACCCTGCACTTCCTGAGGAGCATGAAGCAGGAGGAGCTGGCTGAGCGTCTGCAGAGCAGTAAGAGGGTTTAACACATTTAACATGATGGAGAGGAGGTGGAGGAACATGGAGAAGCTTACATTTACAAACTCTGCTGTTAATATACTGCACACGTCTGCGTCAGTGTGTCCTCTGAGGAGCTGATTCAAACTGTACAGCCACACTTACATGTTCAGAGTCTCAGTGTTTCTGCAGGACCCACTCACTGATTCCACTTGTTGTTCGTTCATTCAGGATCTCCTGCTGCAGTGTGCAGTAAACTCAAATCCACCCTGAAGGAGAGGTTCCAGTGTGTGTTTGAGGGCATCGCTAAAGCAGGAAACCAAACCCTTCTGAACCAGATCTACACAGAGCTCTACATCACAGAGGGGGGGTCTGCAGAGGTCAACAAGGAACATGAGGTCAGACAGATTGAATCAGCATCCAGGAAACCACACAGACCAGAAACAACCATCAGACAAGAAGACCTCTTTAAAGCCTCACCTGGAAGAGATGCACCAATCAGAGCAGTGCTGACAAAGGGCGTGGCTGGCATTGGGAAAACAGTCTTAACACAGAGGTTCACTCTGGACTGGGCTGAAGGCAAAGCCAACCAGGACATCCAGTTCATATTTCCATTCACCTTCAGAGAGCTGAACGTGGTGAGAGAGAACAAGTACAGCTTGGTGGAACTTGTTCATCACTTCTTCCCTGAAACCAGAGACGCAGGAATCTGCAGGTTCGATCAGTTCCCGGTCGTGTTCATCTTTGACGGTCTGGATGAGTGTCGACTTCCTCTGGACTTCCTCAACACTGAGATCCTGACTGATGTCACAAAGTCCACCTCAGTGGATGTGCTGCTGACAAACCTCATCAGGGGGAAGCTGCTTCCCTCTGCTCGCCTCTGGATAACCACACGACCTGCAGCAGCCAATCAGATCCCTCCTGAGTGTGTGGACATGGTGACAGAGGTCCGAGGGTTCACTGACCCACAGAAGGAGGTTTACTTCAGGAAGAGATTCAGAGATCAGGAGCAGGCCGGCACCATCATCTCCCACATCAAGACCTCACGAAGCCTCCACATCATGTGCCACATCCCAGTCTTCTGCTGGATCTCTGCTTCAGTTCTGGAGGAGGTGTTGAAAACCAGAGAGGGAGGAGAGCTGCCCAAGACCCTGACTGAGATGTACATCCACTTCCTGGTGGTTCAGTCCAAAGTGAAGAACATCAAGTATGATGGAGGAGCTGAGACAGATCCACACTGGAGTCCAGAGAGCAGGAAGATGATGGAGTCTCTGGGGAAACTGGCTTTTGAGCAGCTGCTGAAAGGCAACCTGATCTTCTATGATCACGACCTGACAGAGTGTGGCATCGATATCAGAGCAGCCTCAGTGTACTCAGGAGTGTTCACACAGGTCTTTAGAGAGGAGAGAGGACTGTACCAGGACAAGGTGTTCTGCTTCGTCCATCTGAGCGTTCAGGAGTTTCTGGCTGCTCTTCATGTCCATCTGACCTTCATCAGCTCTGGAGTCAACCTGCTGTCAGAAGAACCAACAACCTCCCAGCAGTATGAGGTCAAACCTGAACTAACACATCTCTACCAGAGTGCTGTGGACCAGGCCTTACAGAGTCCAAACGGACACCTGGACTTGTTCCTCCGCTTCCTCCTGGGTCTTTCACTGCAGACCAATCAGGAACTCCTACGAGGCCTGCTCACACAGACAGGAAGTGACTCAGGGACTGAAGAGGAAACAGTCCAGTACATCAAGAAGAAGATAGAAGAGGCTCCCTCTCCAGAGAGAAGCATCAACCTGTTCCACTGTCTGAATGAACTGAATGATCGTTCTCTAGTGAAGCAGATCCAACAGTACCTGAGTTCAGGAAGTCTCTCCACAGAGAATCTCTCTCCTGCTCTGTGGTCAGCTCTGGTCTTCATCTTACTGTCATCAGGAGAAGATCTGGACGTGTTTGACCTGAAGAAATACTCTGCTTCAGAGGAGGCTCTTCTGAGGCTGCTGCCAGTGGTCAAACACTCCAACAAAGCTCTGTACGTGAACACATAACTATCCAGATTACATTTATTTATTATTTAATCAGAAACAAATAACAGTTGTAATACGTTTTTTCTGTATGACTGATTCCTCTCCAGACTGAGTGTCTGTAACCTGTCAGAGAGAAGCTGTGCAGCTCTGTCCTCAGTCCTCAGCTCCCAGTCCTCTAGTCTGAGAGAGCTGGACCTGAGTAACAACGACCTGCAGGATTCAGGAGTGAAGCTGCTGTCTGCTGGACTGGAGAGTCCACACTGTGAACTGAAGACTCTCAGGTTAGTGAAAAGCACTTTATTTCTTTAGCACATTTTAAAAACAGAGGGTTTGCCAAAGTGCTTCACAATGAACATAACATTATAACAAATATAATATTACAAGAATAGATAAAAGGCACACTATGAAGCTGACCGTTGAGCGGCCCGACCAAGCAAGGAGGCAGAGACAGAGTTAAAATATAACCCGGTGTGGGCATTTATTCCCCTTTGTGGTTCATGATACCAGCCTCAATATGACTGTTACCCGTGCACACAGTCACCAGCAACAAGGATCTCACACACACCCAGACTAACAGGAAACAGAACCTAAATACACACAGGACCAATCAAACCAACAAGACACAGGTGAGGGGGGAGGAGACAACACAGGACACCAGGTGAACACAATCAGCAGCAACAGACAAAACGGGAGGGGGAACACTTTTCAAACTAAAACAGGAAACAGAGACAGACAAACCAAAACACAGACAGATGCACAAACTACATTCACTTCGCCACCAACGAAGCTACACAATCCGTAACGGAGGCCGAGATCTATGGCCCCAGAGATCACCTCCGTTACACACACATAATACAAGGCACTAAAAGGCTATTTTTGTGGCAATTCAGCTCTCACAACAGGAAATAATGAAACCGAGAGGAATCAATAAAACACAAACACAGATATGGTTGATCAATTATTATTGATTGTTGTCCAACAATCAATAATAACGAGGAAACATTACCTTTGCTCTCAAGCAGTCACAGTAATGCTCCAATGAGCACAGATATCTTGTGTGCTTTATACGTGTAAAACACACACGAACATTGTCAGGTCTCCTAAACTTGGATATGTTCCAGATTTTGAAAGGTCATTAGATCATGACGTCTTTAGGACGAATTAATACTTAGTTAGGATATGAACTTCCCAATACAAAACTAAACATAGAAAAACAACCCTCTCTATGGTTTAAAGAGAAAACAAGGAGTGAAAACTACTTTCCACAGACAAAGACAGACACATCCCGGGCTGGAGCTCTCAGCCTTGAATAAACAACATCTCCACTGACAAAAATCAGGAGATAGGAGGACACATCTCAAGCTGCAGCTTCTTTGACCAACAGAACCCATGGTAAACCAAAACATTTAGCTCTTTACTGAGTCTCTAACTCACTACGGCCTGACAAAACATGGAAACCTCCACTTTTGTATTTAGTGAATTCACAGAGTCGCGAGGCAAGTTTTATCTTTTCAGGGCTCGACAGTAACGGTTGCCAGGTTGCCATTGGCAACCATTCAGAAAAAATGTCAACCACTTCTTGGCCTTTGGTTGCCATAATGTTAATTATTTGTTGTATTAAGAGTGATATTTAATTATTGTTGTGACCAGTCGGAACCTGATACTTAACCTGTTCTACACCGCCCCCCCGGTACCGGGGGGAAAAACGCGTCATCTGCAGGAAACAGCGTCTGAGGGCATCTTAATATTTAATAAACTATGAATGTTTTATATCTATAAAAGGGAAGAAACTCAGCTAACTGATCTTTTTTTTTTTTTTTAATCCCCACAATGCTAACGCTCAGCCTCTGAATCAGCAACGAGCGAAAAATGCTAACGCATTACTGCACAGAAACTCACTCATAACACCCTTATTATTTATCTTAACTGCACATCCAACATATCGACTAGCATCGTGAGACGACACAGAATCGATAAGTACATACATCATCACTGTATGATAGGAACTCGCGGAGATAATAACAAGAACAGACATCAAAACATGTAGCGCTAGGTAGCTGAAACCGGCAACATGGCCTACCTTTGTTGTTTTCTGATCAAAAGTGGTCTTCAATGGCATTCAAACGATAAAAACGCTGCTGAAGTTAATCCATAGGTTAATCCAATGTGTCTGTGTCCCTTTGAAATGATTTATGATAATCCATAAGCAATAAACCTGCTTTTCCGTTTCCAGATGTCAGAGCGTGAGGCAGCTTCACTCTCATGCGAAACTGCATGTGCGAAGCCCCCACCTTTTTGTGTTAACGTTGGTGTCTATGTGGAAATTCCCCTTCGATTCTATTGGCTCTACCGTAGGGCTGTCCCGAATACCATTTTTCGGGCTCCGGATATTCGGTAGTAATCAGCAGTGAATATTCGGGGGGGGGGGGGGGGGTAATAATCAGCAGCTAACCGCTTCAACACGTGTATTTTGGTTTATTCACAGCATTCATTTTGTTTTTCTACAGTATTGTTGTTTTATAGTTATTTGTTAATGTATATAACCCAATGTGTGTTCTTTGAAATTGAAAAGGATATTGCATTGTGTTTGTTACTTTCGTTGCAGTTGTATGTGTCTTAAGTGTAATTTGGCTTGGCTTCCTATTTTTTATGGACATGCTTTTATTTTGAAGGAGAGTTAGCACTGTTGACAGGAAGTTGTTGTTGCTATGGAAACAACGTGACAGAGATTAACAGAGAAAAAGTAATATCTACATATAAAGAAGGAGAAAGTAAACGATAAAGTGTATGATTAAGTGTTAGCACCCCCTGAAGAGGCACAAGCTCTTACGTTGATATTGGAGTTTTCAATAAATAAAAATAAAAAAACGAATATCCGAATAACGAAATTGAAACCCGAATAGTACTCCAACGAATGAATATTCGGATATTCGGGTACAGCCCTACTCTACCGGTCAGAAAGAGATATCAATCACCAAAATCGACCAATGGGTTCCAGAGAAATGGTAAAAAAAAAGGCCATTTCCACCCAGATCACCTCAGAAGTGGAGTTTTTTTTGCTAGACCTCTCTAAAAAGGTCAAATGTCACTTGTTTTGCATCAATCTTGATACAGGGAACTTATTATATGTTGTACTTTGGATTCCTAAAGCTCTTAGTCTACCATACCATCATCCAAGGGTAGTTTTCACTATAAGTAATAAATATTTTTTGGACGGACACTATAATTTACAGTTTTTTACTATGTTCAATCTGAATTTTCTTTAAAATAAAAAACATCTATATTGATTCTGACTCTTCTACATCCAACTCACAGGTTTATCATTACTTTGAGAAAAGAGATTATTAATTTAACCCTTTTAGAAGATATGGTCATTTGTTCTGGGAATGTCATTTTCGAGCCTGAGACCTGAACAACAGGCTCAGAGATGAACAGGTTAAGTTGCACGTGCATTGGTTTGATTACGGAGCCAGAAAGCGATGCACGTTTACTCGCGTGCGCGGTGCGCTGTGTGTTTGTTTTACAAAAAATGGCGAAGCAAATTAAGTTGTTTGACTGTCTGTGGGGTAAAAAGTTCGGCCAACCCGTCAACATCTCAAACAAATGTTCAAAGTGATTCAACTGATAAAGCTCAAGGTGAACCCGAACGAAAGCAAAGAGAAAATGTGTAAAGTCTTAGGAGGCGAAATATATATTAAGTACATTCTGCTCCGTTGTGCATTCACTTCCGGTAAAAGTTCCTTCAAAATAAAAGTCCCGATCTTATTACTACCAAAATAAAAGTGCTAAACGAAACTTTACCATAGGAAAATATTGGCATACAAATATAATCACTTCTATAAAACACATTTTAAATATAGTTAGACATATTAAAGGTAATTTACAGCATTCATAATTAATATCTAATTCTTACTGTGAATGGTTTTCATTTCTTTAACATTAGAAATGTATTAGTCTGGCCAATCCAGACTTCAATGCTGAAGGGCCAATGGGTCTATGGTGGGGGTCAGCACCAAGCTCAAGACTTCAATGCTGAAGGGCCAATGGATCTATGGTGGGGGTCAGCACAAAGCTCAAGAAAACCCAAATTTGACGGATGATGAAGAAACTAGTGACTTGCTCAATTCATGTGTGAGGGATCTGTGAAGAATATGACAACAGCTGCACTACTGGTGTTTAGTATACCAGCAATTGAGGGTGGAGAAGTTTACGACCATTTTAGTTTCAAATAAGTGTGTTAATTACTTATTGTAAAGCATTTCATTATTAAGTTGATGTATAACTGTATAGTATCTTATTTATTTAAAATATAAGGTGACTAAAAATGGCAACCGTATTTTCAGTTTTGGCAACCAAAAGCTGATGCCTGGTTGCCTGGCAACCACTTTTAAAAGTTAGCGTTGAGCCCTGCTTTTTAACTCCCTCAACTCAGATCGGGTTATTAATCTCTTAATTACCGAACGGACCCGAACAGGCATGGGCAGTTCCCTCCACCCTGTTTTTGTGCACTTGGCTAGTAAAGCAAATCATATCCCCTCAGCCAATAAATCTCTGGACCTTAACAGCCCCTACACACGGCGGCGTGCGTTGAAGCTTCAACGCTTCTGCCCATTCACTTTGAATGGGGTGACGTCACGCTTCGCCGAACTGCATTGTGGGAGCAAAGCGTAGCGCAATGTTCTACTTTTGAAGCTTCGACGGAAGCGTCAGCCAATCGAATCATATGCCAGTACAAGCTCTAGCCAATCAAACCGCTGCTTGTGTGTCTGGGGCGGGAGATTCATGTGATTGGTTGTTGGTCGAGCGACAGACATGCCCGCCGGCAAGCTTCAACGCACGCCGCCGGGTGTAGGGGCCGTAAGACAGGCCATTGGGGTCTTCTCAGGCAGAACTCAAGACTACGAGGTCAGATACAGGGATTCCTCCAGCAAAAACATGTATATCGGATCGGCTAGCAAAGCAAATCAATATTCCCTCAGTCAAACCTTAAGCTTCTCAGGCACACTACGAGGCAAATACATGTGATTTCTCCAGTATAAACATTTATCAACATAAAACAAGACCAACAAACAAAACAAACAACCATCAAACGACAATCAACAAACAGATTTCAACCATAGCTGTGTAAATCCTAAATTCACCTCTGCATTTTTTTCTTTAACCAATACAACTTCAAAAGTCATTGTCATAATTCCCAAGTACGTTTTGCTTACTGTGAGTTGGTATCTCTTCTGTGGAAATCTCAAGTCTGGTTTCTCAATTCTTTACCACAGCCGTCTCAGCGCTGCCTGGCCAAGGGAGTTGAGACTTCTAGAGAAGATTCACAGAAACCTCCAACTTTCCTTTCATTAACTAACACACACACCTCAATGTTTACTCTCTAACTGTATTAGTGTGTGTGTGTGTGTGTGTGTGTGTGTGTGTGTGTGTGTGTGTGTGTGTGTGTGTGTGTGTGTGTGTGGTGTGTGTGTGTGTGTGTGTGTGTGTGTGTGTGTGTGTGTGTGTTGCAGTCTGTCAGGCTGTCTGGTCACAGAGGAAGGCTGTGTTTCTCTGGCTTCAGCTCTGAGCTCCAACCCCTCCTCCCATCTGAGAGAGCTGGACCTGAGCTACAATCATCCAGGAGACTCAGGAGAGAAGCTGCTGTCTGCTGGACGTGAAGATCCACTCTGGAGACTGGAGACACTCAGGTACAGACAGACAGACGGACAGACAGACAGACGGACGGACAGTCAGAGAGACGGACGGACGGACGGACGGACGGACGGACGGACGGACGGACGGACGGACGGACGGACGGACAGACGGACAGACGGACAGACAGACAGACAGACAGACAGACAGACAGACAGACAGACAGACAGACAGACAGACAGACAGACAGACAGACGGACAGACAGACAGACTGAGTCTCTGTCACTGACTGAGGGACTCTACTTCCTGTTTAATGGTGGATTGGAGTGAAGGTGTATGAAGTTGATCCTGACTGTGTTTCTTCCTGCAGGATGGACCATGGTGGACTGCAGTGGTTGAAACCTGGTGTGAGGAAGTGTGAGTGTGCTTTAAGTTTGATTCCTCAGAGCTGCACAGGTTACACTCCACATGAGATCCAGAACACAACAAAGTGAACACAGAACCAACAGAACCAACAGAACCAACAGATACATTTCATTACAGAAAGCTCACTTCTTCTTTTCACTGTTATAGGTATATTCTCATATATTTAGGGTTTCAAATGTATTCTTTTTTTAGTTTTGTATAATTAGACTTGTTTTTAACAGGATGAGTGAGGGTAGAACTACATCACATTCAAGATTTTTATGACACCAAGAAATTAATTTGCAACAAAATTTGACTTAAAAGAATAGTACCAATTAATAAATTGATACTGCATCCCCACTCATGTTTTCAAACAAAGACTGACCAGTTTCTTATAAATTAATGATGCATACGTTGTTTGCCATCCAGTTGGGTATTTTATTTTTCTGGGTATTTTGGAAAAGGCAGACTATTGGTGGAAAATTAATTTTATATTTGCAGCCAATTTTCGGATATCATCCCAACTCTGCTATAGCATGTTGCCATGTTAAAAGTAACACGGCAAAAAGTAAATAAACACGCACAAAATACGAAAAAGGGCAAAGTTGGAGAGGAGCCAAACGTCCATCTTCACCGGCGCATATCAGATTTACCAATGTTTGTCTTTCCAATGTTGTAAATAGTTGTGTTTACATTGTGTTATAATGCGTTTGACTGTGATTGGTGTTTGGAGAGCAGTGTTGCTGAGAGACTGGTCAGAGTGGCTCTGAGAGGGGGCAGCTAGCCTCAGCACCAGCTGACATAGGGGACTCTTCTCTGGGGTTAGTTCTTGGCTTTGGAGTGGAGGGTGTCTCGGGGGCTGGACCTAAGGTGGTTAAAGAATGTTAGTGCTCTCTTTTGAGTGTTAATTCGTCGTCTGGGCCACAAGCTTTCCTTGGCCGGAGAGATTGTTAAGCCCTGAGCCTGTTTTTCAGGTTTCAGGCTCGAAAATGCCACTAACACAGGGGTGGCCAACCAGTCAGAGGTTAAGAGCCACATGTTTTCTATGTTACTGCAAGGAGCCACATCAAACACACAGTCACTGATACCGCTTGTTTCAGTTTTTTGTTTTCTGGAGACAAGATTTCAACCACGTCACTGATTCATTTTTGTGGCATTGGGATATATTTTTAAAATCCTCTGGAGCAGAGAGAGGAGCTGTGTATTATTGTTATTGATTAATGCATCAGTGTTTCTTAGGGTCAAAAACACTAAACCCACAAATTAAAATGAAAGCGTTTAGTTTATTTAATAAAAGAGCACATGTTCAATGTGAAAAGTGACAGTAGTTATAGATTATTTGCAATTTGATGCTATATATATTTTTTAAAAGTATATATATAACACCTTGAATTTCAGGGGGGGCGCGGGGCTCCGTTGGCGGCTCGCAGTGCCCCTCCAAGACAATGGTAGGGGAAACACTGAATAGTGTTTAATCAACAATAGGTTTCCCCCCCTCAAAGGTGATTGGTTCACTGCATTGCAGGTATTATTGTGATTGGCTGTTGGGCCACATCAAAATGAGACGCGCTGTCATCCTCTCATACTGACACCTGACACCACACATACACACGTAGGGAGAGCCGGGACGAAAGTAACACGGGACCAAAGTAACGGAGCGATTTTATCCGAGCCCAAACAACTTTGACCGGCCAAATTACGTCAGAATGATGGGCATTCAATACTTAACAGACCTACTAAATATCAGGTGTAACTGTCAGTGTTGTCACGATACCAACATTTTGGTTTCGATACCAAGTCAAGAATTGCGATTCCGATTATTTTTCTTAAAAAACGGGAAACAGTCTTAAAATGTAATTATTGTGCTTTATGTCACACCAGAATCATAACCATAACACAAACTTTTAAACAATGAGAACAGTAAATACAATAAATGACAAGAATTCGTATTAAATACAATTAATACATTTCTTACAGACAGGCCTCGTGGTGTCCGTAGGCTTGCCCTCACTGTCAGAGATATAGCTAAAATACTTCCAAATGTAGCTTCTGGCATATTTGTTGTCAACAAGCCGAGGCGCAGCGGCAGTTGCACTCCCACTTGCAGCCATGCTTCTCGTTTTCTCACATGCTCTGGCAGCTAGCGCGTGCACGAGAGAGGGGAGGGATTTAGAGCGTGCTTGAGAGGGGAGGGTGCAGGCACGGCTGCAGTGCAGGGAGTGGAAGCAGAGCGCTGAACACACACGGCTCTTATTAAAACAGCGCTTTCTCACCGGAGTACTTTTCCCCGTCATTCTTAAAGTACCGATACTAATGAAACGGAGGAATCGTAACGATTTTAACGACAGGGTATCGCGGTATACCTTTCAAGTATCGGTACACCGTGCAACACTAGTCAGGAGTCAGTGTCTCTCCCCCAAACTCACACATATACAATTCGATATGAACTGAAGAGCCGCATGAAACTAGGCAAAGAGCCGCATGCGGCTCGAGAGCCGCGGGTTGGCCACCCCTGCACTAACACAACAAATGATATATCTTCACTTCTAAAAAGGGGTAAATTAATAATTATTTTTCTCAAAGCAAGGTTACATCTGTGAGTTGGATGTAGAAGTGTCAGAATCAATATAGATGTTTTTTATTTTAAAGTAAATTCAGATGGAAAATAGTAAAAACATGTAAATTCTAATGTCCACCTAAAAAAAAACCTTTACTTATAGTGAAAACCACCCTTGCATGATGGGTTAGTAGACTAAAAGCTTTAGGAATCCAAACTATAACATATAATAAGTACCCTGTATCAAGATTGATGCAAAACAAGTGAAATTTGACCTTTTTAGAGAGATTTAGAAAAATAAAGTCTAAGCAGACTCACCTCTGGGTAATTTGGGAACCATCGGTTCCATTTGAACTTTTTCACTGTAAAAATCATTTTATTACTTTGAATTATCACTATAGGTATTCATTCCATCCAAATACAACTGTTGTGAAAAAAAAAAAAAAAAAAAAAAAAAACATAGGCCTACTCTTACAGTGAGCCTCTGAATTAGCCCCGAGCGAAAAATGCTAACCTATTACTGCACCGAAAATCACTCCTCGCTCCCTTATTACTTATCCTAGCTGCACATCCAACACATTGTTTATGATCGCAAGGAGACACAGAATCTAACGGTGCCCACGTCAACACTGAAATATACAAACTCGCGACGTTATCAACAAAAACGTACATCAAAACAAATGGCGCTAGCGCTAATGCGCTAGGCTAACAATGACTTACCTTCCTCGTTGTCTGGTCTAAACTGGTCTTCAATGGCATTAATACGATAAAAACGATGATGTAGTTAATCCATAGATTAATATCCAATGGGGCTGTGTCCCCTTTGAAATGTTCTGATAATCTATAAGCAATAAAACTGCAATTCCGTTATCTGCTGTCCGCTCTGTGCTCCGTGCGCTCTGGGTCCTGCTGCAATACCTGCTTCTTTACGCTGTAAACAATAAATGAAGTCGGCTGCGTAATGTACTTAAGCTGGCTGGCATTCTTTATACTTTACGCAGGACCATATCTCTGGAACCCATTGGTCGATTCGTGTGATTTACACCTTTTTCTTAACCATCAGAACCAATAGAATCGATGGGCAGTTCCCAAATCTAGGTAAACATTACCATAGCGGACGTAATAGAGAAGCAAACGAAGCATATCTGAAAGTGCAAGCCTGGACGGCAATACTTTATACCGAGTATATTGCCATAAATATGAGGATTGATTATCAGTAAAACAATTATACGTGACACAAAGACATTGGATTAACCTTGAGATGCGTTTTTATTCCGTTGAACACAACTTTTGATCACAAATCAAAAAAGGTAAAACGTAATTATTGTAATATTTTTGGAACCGGATGTTGTTTACTTTCTCTTTTCTGGCTGATAGCTCCAGGAATTCGAGGTCGGACAGTGATGACATTACATGTGTGGAATCTGTGGAGTCTCAGCTTTAAATCGTATATCTTGTTTGTGCAGTTAAGATAGTAATAAGGGCATTTCTACCGTGTGTTGTGTGTAAAAAAGCGTTAGCATTAGTTAGCATTGTTTCGCTCAATGCTAATTCAAAGGCTTGGTATTACTCTTGTGTTTTTTTTAGCTAACAATTGTTCTTATTGTCAGTTAGCGGAGTTTCTTACCTTTAAAAGGGTATGAAACATTAATAGTTTCATACATGTTAAGAAGCCCTGAGACATGTAAGAAAAAAAAAACTGTGGGAGGGGTCCACTGGGGGGACCTTCGGGCTTAACTGGTTAAGGAAATCTTGTATTATTTTATTTAGAATACTACAGAATAATGTTCCCAGACAGCTGCTGACACAGATGCCACGGTAGTTCTTAGGGTCTGATTGTCTCCACTCTTATGAATGGGGGAAATGAGCCCTTTGCACCAGATGAAAACATCCTGACTGCAATACCATACTGAACAGCTTTAACACTGTGCCCTGCATCTCTGGGGTGCTGCATCTGAGCATTTCCTTTTGAATGTTGTCTGGGCCACAAGCTTTCCTTGGCCGGAGAGATTGTGTCTGTGTGGTCAACTCTTCCCAAGTCATTGGGAAATCAAGGGGCTTTTGGTTGTCTTTAATAGTTTCTTCTAATGTTTGGAGTTTCTCTTTTGTAATACATTGATCTGAATTCATTAGATTTATTGGTATGTCTTTGTACAAACTTTCTAAATGTTCTCTCCAGATGTCACCGTTTTGGATGGGTAATGCTTGTGGTTGTTTTGTGTTGAAGTTGTTCCACAGATCCCAGAATTGATTTTGATCAATGGCTTTCTCAATATCCTCAAGTTTCATGTGGCTATCATTTAGTTTTTTGTTCCTTATTGTTCATTTATATTTGTTTAAAACGTCATTGTATCTAATGCGTAAGGCTGGGTTGTTTGGTTGCCCATGTTTTTCATTTGCTATTTTTCTCAGGTATTTTCTGATGGTCTTGCATTCCTGGTCAAACCATTTGTCAGCGTTTTGCCTTTTAACAGGCTTCCGCTTTTGTTTGATTAGGTCAGCTTTAATAGCTGCCTTGTGAAATATCATATTGATATAATCAATGGCCATGTTTACACCATCTTTGGTAGGAACATATTGATTTTGGTCAAATAGTGACATGTCATTCATCAGATCAGGTGAGTTCAAGGCCATGCTGAATTTGTCTCCACTGTCTGGGGCCCACCTGTAAGTAGGATGTAATGCAGCTTACTGGGTTCCCTTGCTGTGTCACTCATTGGACCTGAGAGTTTAACTTGTTGAATCCCATCCACCCGGTACCGGGGGGAAAAACGCATCATCTGCAGGAAACAGCGTCTGAGGGCTTCTTAATATTTAATAAAGTATGAATGTTTCATATCCATGTAACGGGAAGAAACTCAGCTAACTGATGATATGAACCATTTTTAGCAACAAAAAAACACAAGACTAACACTGAGCCTCTGAATTAGCCCTGAGCGAAAAAATGCTAACGCCGTTAGCGCAGAACTCACGGTATAACAAGCAAAACCTTCCACCTTTGTTAACATATCACATTAAAGTAACATTTTAGAAAAACCTTTCTGTCATCTCAGGCCTCAATAACATCCAAATCTAAAAAGATTAAAACGTTTCTTTAAAACATTATTAAAACCTGTAGGTAACGTTAGCCAAATTTGTGAGAACATTCCCCGCTAGCTGGGCTCTCTCTCATCCTCCCTCCCTCTCTCACCCCCCCTCTCTCTCATCCTCCCTCCCTCCCTCCCTCCCTCTCTCACCCCCCCTCTCTCCTCCTCCCTCTCTCTCTTGTTTTACAATAATAAGTATTAGGTCTGAGATCATTGATGACCTGCTGATGAAGATCAGGTTGTTAGACATCATTCTCAGTGAATATGAGACGTCAGTCTGAATGGTTTCTGTCAGTCAGTAAAGTAGTTAATAATTGAACAGATGATAACCTGCAGCTGTTCTCTCCATCAGATGCCTGTGAACTGGAGCTGGACTCAAACACAGTAAACAGGAACCTCAAACTGTCTGAAGACAACAGAACGGTGACACGTGTGGAGGAGGAGCAGCCATATCCTGATCATCCAGAGAGGTTTGACTACTGGAGACAGCTGATGTGTAGAGAAGCTCTGAGTGGTCGCTGCTACTGGGAGTTCGAGAGGAGAGGAAGGGTTCGTGTATCAGTGACTTCCAGAGGAATCAGCAGGAGAGGAAAGAGAGAGGACAGTGTGTTTGGAGGGAATGATCAGTCCTGGAGTCTGGAGTGCTCTGATGATGGTGGTTACTATGTCTGGCACAATAACAGCGCAACAAGTATCACCTCCTCCCCTTCTGGTAGAGTAGCAGTGTATCTGGATCTTCCTGCTGGCTCTCTCTCCTTCTACAGAGTCTCCTCTGACTCACTGATCCACCTCCACACCATCAGAACCACATTCATTGAACCTCTCTATGCTGGGTTTAGGTTCTCTTCTGATGGTTCCTCAGTGTCTCTGGTTCCTCTGCAGGTCTGAGAGTCTCTCCTGTTGAGAGCTTCATATGAAGTGAATACTTAAAACGAAAGTTAATTATAAATCATATATGAAGTGAATACTTAAAACGAAAGTTAATTATAAATCATATATGATCAATTATATTCTTGTATGAACCCATAATGAGAATGCTTCATATTTTAGGTTTTTCTATATTTACAGCATAAACAAAACAAAGTGGTTTGTTCAGGTTGAGTGTGTAAGGTCTATGATTTATGGGTGTCACTGATAAGGAAGAGGGCAGTTTCTTCCCCTTTTTTCTCACAGCAGATCACAGGGAGGGGGGCTCCTGCCTTAAAGGAGAAACACATTGAGGCCTCAAAAACGGTTATGTCATAGCCGAGAATAATATTTTTCAAGTCCTACAGTGGTCATGTCCTTTTTACACAAACATGGGAAGGTGTGTCTTAGGCCCTATCCAATAGAAGATGTTGGTTGGGGATAGAGGAGGTGTTTTTTGGGGTTTCGATCCGGTTTTTTGAGCATAAAGAGACTGGTTTTTTGAGAGAGCGAGAGAGAGAGGGGGAAACCCCTGGTATACTCTCTTCCGGTAGGCTCTGTCCTTCAGAGCTGGGTAAATGGCTCTAGGTTAGATCTATCCTGGAAGGCGTTATTAGGACGTACGGGAATCTTATAACTAATGGCTTTATTTAGATCTTGGATAGATGAGAAATATGAATTAAGGTTTTAGATAAAAATATAACCCCAGCATGATATGTTGCATATGATTATAATGTGTTAAAAGGTAAAAACCCTGTATTAGTTTGGACCTATTTTTCTTCAAATAAACTGATCTCACCTGTTGGATTGGGACAACTAAAAAGAAAATATGTGCTCTCCTCTCCTGCTTCAAAGGTAAGACTGCACCCTGCCACACTCACACTTAGGTAGGAACACACTCCATTTACTGATATCAAAATCCTTCGGGATCCCTTAAACAGATTAAAAAAGAGTTGTCTGAATAGAAACAGCAGTTAATTGAACCTGGTTCTTCGGGGGGTTAATAGAGGTGAGATCTTGCTGACGTTGGTGGATCTGAGCCAAGCAGTAAACTTACATAGACTCAATAACTTCGGTCAGGTCAATTAGTAGGTCAGAGTAATTTACCGGAATAAATTATCAGGACCTCACCGACTCTAAACACTCCTCAGTGTCTCTGGTTCCTCTGCAGGTCTGAGAGTCTCTGGTTCCTCTGCAGGTCTGAGAGTCTCTGGTTCCTCTGCAGGTCTGAGAGTCTCTGGTTCCTCTGCAGGTCTGAGAGTCTCCGGTTCCTCTGCAGGTCTGAGAGTCTCTCCTCGGTGTCTCTGGTTCCTCTGCAGGTCTGAGAGTCTCTCCTGACGACAGAAACTGACTGCAGATCAGCTGCTGGAATCAGTTCAGTGTGTTCACCGTCACACACACACCTGTCTCACACACACACCTGTCTCACACACACACCTGTCTCATACACACTCTGCACTGTGAAGCAGATCTGTCTCAAACTTGTATCCCTCTGATTAACTTGGTCTCTACTCTTAAAGACACATGTAACATTTCTGTTTGGATTCACAAAATGGCGTCTTGTGTTTATAATGGTAAACATCTGAAACCAATTGCCTTCTTTTCTTCTTCTGGTAATATCTGGAATCATACTGTAATGTTCTAAATGTCAAACTGTGATCTTTCTCTTTCAATGTTTCTAAATATTGTTGAATAAAAGACTCTCTCTTGATTCTGAGGCTGAGCTTTAGTTCATTGATCACTTTGATCACTAATGGTGTGTTCACCGGGCAGCGACGTTTAACTCTTTAAACTACGGACCGGCTGATCAAGTCCCTGCTTTATTTACGTCTCTATGACCTTATGGGCCACCATACATCATTATATTTCTTTGGCCGTTTTGCACAAAGTAGGATTTTTTTTATCAACAACTTAAAATATTAAATCCATGTATATATTATGTGTCGTATGATCAGGAGAGGAGTGCTATTTTTAATACCCGAGCGCGGTTGTAGCTCGTTTTGAAGTTTATGTAACTACTGTCAAATAACACAGCAGCCACAAATGGCAAATCAAGGTCAGTTAATAAGTCTACACTAGCCATGCCATCTTGATTGTGTCACGCCCTGGCTCAAGGACGGACAAAAGAAGGAGACCACACGTGATTCATGTCCAATTAAAGTGCATTTATTTAAAGAAACTAAGTTAACTATGAGTCAGTTAATCAGTAATGTGTGTAGTGTGTGGGTGTGTGATCATGCATCAGTATATAAAGAAAAAACAAACAAACCAAGGTCCAGTAGAGCCAAGCAACCGAAGAGGAGAGAGAGACTGACTGCTCAGGCACCCATACTTGTAGCTGAGCACTCAAATCAGGTGTCAGCAATCTCTGACTTTGGGGAGTGGCTAACCAGGGACCTGAGTCTAAGGCCTAGGGCTGTCACACCTCCCCCCTTAAGAATGAGGTATCACCTCAGATCCTGAAACAAAACAAGAACATTAGACACAACATTTTCTTCCAATTCATAAATCCGAGTAGCCCGTTTAAGAGCACATACAAACTGCATTCTAAGCCTATCAAAAGTGATACTAGGCAAAGAAGGAAATATGAAAAAAGTTACATGAGGTGACTACCGAAATGTGCACAAAACCCGCAATCATTACAGCCTAACCCCAGGAAAAGCAACTACTGCTGCTTTGTGGACGAAACAGGGAATGCCTGTACGGCCAAAACTTCAAGAAGAATGGGACGAAGCTCCCCTTGCCTGCCCCATCTTACCCAAAGAGGTTACTGTAGCTCTCTTTTGCATAACTCCGTGTGTTACAAATGTTGCACTCTGACCTTCTAGCCCAATTGACATTGCCACATGTTTTTCACTTCCAATCATTTACACTGAAGAGACCCCTGCGCTTACCAGACAGAGTTTTCCAACTATCTCTTCCTCCAGCTTTTATCATATGTGCCCTCATGGTTTTCTTCCTGCCACATCTGTAACAACGGCTTCTTCTAGCAAAGTTCATCATTCCACACTTATCAGGACAAAACCAGTCCTCGCCTCTAACTTGAAAACTCTTTCCTGCAATGTTTATTTTGTTACCCCTGAATGGCTTTGCATGATCTGGCCAAACACGACCACCTGCCAGGTCATTTCCCAAAATGACCCCCCCCCCCCCCCTCTACCCCCAACTCCTGATGGCCCAGGCTGATTATAAAAATCTTGGATAAGAGTCTTGTCTACAATAAATGAAGCAGCTACCCAGCTTCTAGCCTCAGGACCGTAACCCTTCCAGTCTACCAGGAATTGCTTCCCCCTATTACGGACCTCCAGCAACTTACGTACCTTGTAAACCTCACCACCTTCAAAGAACTGGCCTTCATCCGAGCTGAACTTCGGAGAAGAGACTGGCGAGCACCAGCCCAAACTCTGCGACAACGTGGCATGAGCCGATGGAACCATCACCTCTTCCTCGTTGTTAGGGAAAAGCGGAGTCTGGAAACCATTGACACAATGGAATGGAGAGAGACCTGTGGCTGCCGTAGGAAGAGTATTGTGGGCAAACTCGACCCATGAGGTGGTCACTCCAGGTGGTCTGGTTCTGGGAAACGAGACAACGTAGCGTAGTCTCTAGTTCCTGGTTCAGACGCTCCGACAGTCCATTTGACTGAGGGTGATAACCTGATGACAAGCTGACGGTGGCGCCTATGAGTCGACAAAACTCCTTCCAGAAAACGGAAATGAATTGTGGACCCCTGTCGGAAACAATGTCATCAGGGAATCCATGGATCCCGAATACGTGATTCATCATGACCTCTGCGGTGACTTTGGCAGAGGGAAGCTTGGTCAATGGAATGAAGTGAGCCATCTTTGAGAATCGATCCACCACTGTTAGGACCGTAGTCTTGCCTCTGGATGTGAGAAGTCCCATCACAAAATCCATTGAGATGTGTGACCAAGGACATTGGGGAACCGGCAGCAGCTGGCCACATCCTTCCTCATGGCTGGCCACCAGAAATGCTGTTTTATCCTGAACATTGTCCTTCTTACTCCCGGATGGCACGAAAGCACATACGAGTGAGCCCAGTGGATGACCTTGGAGTGGAGAGACTCAGGAAAAAACAGCAGATTGTTGGGACACTCACTAGGTGCTGGATTCATGCCATTCGCCTTTTTAACGTCCGACTCCACCTGCCAGGAAAAGGCTCCGATCACACGGTTAAGTGGAAAAATGGTCTTGGGCTCTACAGCAAGTGGTTCTGGATCGTAAAGACGAGACAAAGCATCAGGTTTTTGATTCTGGGATCCGGGACGAAAGGAGAGTGTGAAGTTGAACCTACTAACAAATAGTGTCCACCTGGCCTGACGGGAGTTGAGGCGTTTAGCCTTTCTTATGTACTCCAGATTTGTGTGGTTTGTCCAGACTAAAAACGGCTGCTCTGCCCCCTCTAGCCAGTTTCTCCATTCCTCAAGGGCAGCTTTTACGGCTAACAGTTCCTTGTTTCCCACGTCATAATTCCGCTCTGCTGTTGTCAACTTCCGCGACAGGTAAGCACATGGATGCATCTTGTTGTCTTCTACAGAACGCTGAGACAATACTTCTCCAATTCCCTCATTGGAAGCATCAACCTCGACCATAAACTGGCGCTGGGGATCTGGAATTGTGAGAATTGGAGCTGATGTGAATCTCTCTCTGAGGCGTTGGAAAGCGAAGTCCGCCTGGGGAGTCCACTTGAAGGGAACCTTAGGAGAAGTCAGAACATGCAGAGGGGCAGCAACAGAACTGAAATTCCTAATAAACTTCCTATAGAAGTTAGCAAACCCCAGAAACTGCTGAACCTTCTTCCTGGAGTCTGGTGTGGGCCACTGGGATACTGCACTGATTTGAGCAGGATCCATTTTCATATGATTAGGTGAGATTATGTATCCTAAAGACACCTCTTCTGTGTGGAACTCACATTTTTCTGCCTTGACATATAGCTGATTCTCAAGCAGTTTCTGCAAAACCTGGCAGACATGGTTAACATGAGATTTAGCGTCTGGGGAGAAAATCTAAATATCATCAAGATACACGAACACCGAAATATTCCTGCAAAACCTCATTCACAAAAGCTTGAAACACAGCCGGTGCATTGCATAGTCCAAAAGGCATTACTAGGTACTCATAGTGACCACTCTAAGTATTGAATCCTGTCTTCCACTCATCCCCCTTTCTTATTCTAACCAAGTGATATGCATTTCTTAAATCTAACTTGGTGAATATCTTGGCAGTTTGAAGCAGTTCAAAAGCAGATGACATGAGTGGCAGAGGATAGCGGTTTTTCACCGTAATGTCATTTAGTGGACTGTAGTCTATGCAAGGTCTCAGACCCCCGTCTTTCTTTCCCACAAAGAAAAACCCCGCTCCGCCTGGAGAAGATGAAGGACGGATAATCCCTGACTTGAATGAAGAGGAGATGTAGTCGTCCATTGCTGCTCTCTCAGGTCTCGAAATCGAATAAAGTCTCCCCTTGGGAATGGGGGCACCCGGTAGGAGATCAATGGGACAGTCCAAATCTCGGTGAGGAGGTAGCGACAAAGCTTTTGACTTGTTAAAAGCTTCTTTTAAATCATGGTAACAGGGAGGTACCTTCTGTAGATCAGGATAGTCAGGGTGATCAATAATGATTCTACTAGAGTCTGTTGGTGCATTAACAGGTTGTGAATGTGTACACCTGCCAATACAATCCTCTCCCCATTCCTTAATTTTCCCTGAACGCCAGTCAATGTGAGGATTGTGTGTTTTCAGCCATGGAAACCCCAAAATAATCGGGTGCTGAGCCGACTCAAAAATATGAAACTGCATACTCTCTGTATGGTCCTTATTCACAGTGATCTGAATGGGCTCAGTGCAATGGGTAACTGTGAACAACAGACGACCGTCTAAAGCACTGGTGTTAATAGGGTGAGATAGCGGAACAGTCTTTATTTTTAGCTGTTTGAGTCCATTTCGTCAGCCCTTGAGTCTATGAGCAATCCCTGGTCAATGGTCTGATTGTTAATAAAAATGTTTACCTGAGTAACAGGTCGAGGAGGGAAGTCTACGGGAAACTTGCTCACCAGCGCCCTCCTTTTGACTGGTGAGCTCGATATTTTCCCGGGCATGAAGCGAGTTGGTGATCCAGCTGACCGCAGTAGAAACAGCAACCCTCCCGTAGACGGCGCTGCCTCTCCTCCAGAGAAAGCCTGGTTCTTCCCAACTACATGGGTTTGCCTGAGTAATCCGGAAGTGCAGTCTTCCGACGGTCCGATACCACGGGCTGGAAATCCCCACCTGGCGGCGCGACCCTCCGAGGGTAACCCTGGAAACTGGGAAGAACGTCACGAGTGCGTCGACGCTCTCTCTCTCTTTCCCGAAGACGGTTATCGATCCGGATGGCCACAGCGATGAGCGATTCCAGATCCCGGGGCACCTCCAGTGGAGCCAGCTGGTCTTTTATTGGCTCTGAAAGTCCAGTCATGAAAGCGTCACAAAGAGCCGGAACATTCCACCCGCTGTCCGCTGCCGCTGTGCGAAACTCGATGGCATAATCAACCACCTGACGGTTGAGCTGACGCATTTGAAAAAGTCTTCTGCTGGCCTCTGTAGCAGGTGACGAGTTGTAAAAAATGCGACTTATGGCTTCCGGTCTAGCAGGCATGGGGATCGCAGCATAGCGTGACAGGCTCCCGATAGTGAGAATTCAAAGTTGCCCGTTTTAACTCGAATAACCAGGAAAGTATTTACAGCAAGCATATACACGGCGGAGAAGGTCAACTGTCTCGAGCTAGCAGCATTAGCAACATGGACGACACGCAGCCGGACTCTGAATCAGAGCCGAACGGTGAATCCAACTTGGCTTTAATCTTGAAGGAGCTACGAGAACTTAGAAAAGACTTCGGTCAACAGCTGAGCGGCATAAAAGAGGACATTAGTAAAATCGGCAAAAGAGTGGAAGAAGCAGAGGAGCGAATTAACGGTGCTGAGAACATAATCCAGTCATCAGAGGACGTTCTGACGGAGCTGGTAAAGCTTCAGATGCAAACGGAGGCAAAGTTGACTGATTTGGAGGGGCGATCGCGACGTGAAAATGTCAGAATACACGGGGTAAAACAAGGAGCCGAAGAAGGCACGGCATCAGTAATCGCTTTCGTGGAAGATTTGCTGACAAAAAGCTTGGAGCTTCCCCCCTCCACCGCCCTAAATATCGAGAGGGCGCACCGGGCGCTGGCACCGAAACCCCCCAATGAAGCCCCTCCGAGATCAATCGTGGTTAAGTTTTCAAGCTACACGGTGAAGGAAGATGTCCTGAAAAGAGCTTGGCAGAAAAAAGGATTTGACTTCCAAGGAAAAAGGATCCAACTGGACCATGACCATGCACCGGAGGTATTGAGGAAGCGGAGGGAATATGCAGAAGCAAAAGCTGCGCTCAAGGGAAGAGATATACGATTTCAAACGCCATTCCCCGCCCGATTAAGAGTGTTTTACGAGGAAGGTACGGTGGTCTACGGCTCGGTGGAGGAAGCAACGATGGACATGGCAAAGAGTGGAATTCTGGTGACTGTGGTGAAAAAGACAACCTCCGTTTGGACCAGATCAGCCGGATGACTTGGCGATCCAGTGAAAAGCGAGGAAACCGGGGCACTACACGCACCAACCAAGGCTTTAAGGAACAGCTCCATGCATACCGCCGTCAGGACACCTGATAAGTACTGCTGCTCTAATAGAAACATTCAGTTAAAATTATAATGTTACTTCTAGAAACCACAGAGAGTTTATGCTGTGAGAGACTCAATTCTCGATCCTATTTTCCAAAATTAAACCTTCTCAGAAGGGTAATGTTAATGGCAATTAAATGATAGATTTGAGGTCGGGACGCCTGCGATTGGACACTATGGACCTACGTATCAGCGTAAAGGCTGAAGGGGGCCCTCTTTCACTACTAGGAGGAAGAGATTTCCCCCCTACACTCATATTCCATCAGAGTCACAAGGCCGTTAAGGAGGCCGTCATTTTGGAAGTCAATGTTGTTATCTTTGATTGTGATTTTCTTTTGTTTGTTAACTTGTTATTGGTTAACGATTCTGTTCTTGCTACTGTTCCTTGTAGCACCAGGGGTGCGATATATGTGATATATAGAAGTGTGAAGGGGCTTGAGATATACCTAAAGACAAACCATGTAAAATACCAAGTCAGTTAAAGTAGCTACGTATAATGTAAATGGCCTGGGAAACCCAATCAAGAGGAGCACAGTTATGTCGAAATTGAAGAGGGAGGGAATAGAGGTGGCTCTCCTCCAAGAGACTCACCTAACACAAATAGAGCATGAAAAACTTAAGAAATGGAGATATAATCAGTACTCATCTTCCTGCAGCCAGGGGTCTAGGAGAGGGGTTGCAATTTTGATCACTGGTAAACTAAACTTTGAGTGTACATATGAAAAGAAAGATACAGAGGGGAGATATGTTCTGGTTAGGGGGAATCTGGAGGGAGTTCTAGTTACTGTTTTGAATGTGTATGCCCCTCCTGGCTCTCAATGGAAATTCTATAAAGAAATGTTTGAGTTATTAATCGCTGAGGCCCGGGGCATCCTCATTTGTGGGGGTGACCTTAATGTTAGACTTCACCCAACCCTAGACACATCAAAATCGTATCACTCAGGAGAGAAAAAAACCACAAGAAATATAAAATGAATGATGGAAGAGCTGGGACTCTCAGACATATGGAGGGAGTTGAACCCGACAAAGAGAGACTATACCTTCTTTTCTCACCCACACTCTGTGTATTCTAGGCTTGACTATTTCTTTGTGTTTCAAAGAGACCTACATAGAGTGAAAAATTGCAGTATTGGGACCATGGATCTATCTGACCACACTCCGGTGTATATATAAATGTATTATTAGGGTCTGACAAGAAAAACACAATCTGGAGGCTAAACACAGGGATGTTAAATCTAATGAGGCAGAAAATAAGGACGGACATTACAATGTATCTAGATGAAAATGATAACGGCGAAGTGTCACCACAGATTCTATGGGACGAAAGCAAAGCTGTTCTTAGGGGGCAAATTATAGGCTATTGTTCCCGTTTAAAAAAGCAGAGAAAATAAAAATTGGATAGGTTACAAACAGAATTGGAGAAATTAGAGAACGAACATAAAAAGACACAGAATCAAGGAACAAAAATGGAGATAGCAAGGCAAAAGAATGCGTTGAATGAAATCTATTCAAACGACATTAAAAAAAGATGACTTTTCTAAAACAAAGATATTATGAAGCTGGGGGAAGATCTGCTAAATTACTTGCTTACAAATTGAAGAAACAACAAGCAGAAAACACAATTTATAAAATAAAGGACCCTACTACCAACTCTACCCATTGCAAAATAAAGGATATACAACAATCATTTGAGACCTTTTATAAAAAATGATATACTCAACCTGAAATAGATAAAACAAAGATGGAAGCCTTTTTTGAAAGGATAAACCTGCCTAAAGTCGGGGAAGAACAGAATAAGCTCCTAACTAGCTAAATTACGGATGAAGAGATCAAGAGGGCAATATCACACTTTAAACCTAATAAGGCAGCAGGACCTGATGGCTTTCCCTCTGAGTGGTACAAGGAGATGAAAGACCTACTGGTTCCTATGATGAAGGCCTCATTTAACCATGTGCTTAAAACGGGAGTAACCCCCCCTTCTTGGAAAGAAGCGGTGATTTCCCTGATTCCAAAAGAGGGTAAAGATAAACTTGAATGTGGGAATTATCGTCCGATAAGTGTATTGAATCAAGACTATTCGATTTTTACCCATATTTTAGCAAAGAGACTTGATAAGATCCTCCCCCAGATAATAAGTCTAGACCAGACAGGTTTCATTCAGCAAAGGCAGACCCAAGATAACATCCGGCGAACCTTACATGTGATTGAACATATAACTAAAAATAAAATGGAGGCAGTATCATTGAGTCTTGATGCGGAAAAGGCTTTCGATCGAGTCAATTGGGAATTCTTGTATAGAACATTACAGACATTTGGATTTCACCCATCGTTTATTAGAACCACCCTCTTGCACTTTATAATGACCCAAGGGCAAAAATAAAAATAAATGGGGACATATCAGCATCATTCGGCCTGGAAAGAGGGACCAGACAAGGCTGTCCAATAAGTACATTATTATTTGCAATATTTATTGAGGCTTTAAGCCAGGGGGTTAGTCAGGAAAATACAAGGCAGAGAACATAAAATGTCATTATTTGCGGATGACGTTTTAATTCACTTGTCAAACCCAGAGAGCTCAATTTTGAAATGATTAGCATTCCTAGATGACTTTAGCTCCGTCTCAGGTTACAAATTGAATATTCAAAAGACCCAAATATTAAGTTTTAATTATAGGCCTAGCCAGATTCTAAAGTCGAATATCCAATTAAACTGGGATCTGGATCACATCAAATACCTAGGAGTTAACATCCCAAAAGACCTTACAAAATTGTATGACTTGAATTTTAATCTGTTGATTAAAAAAATTAAGGAAGACATAAAGAGATGGAATTTAATTCCAATATTAAGTTTTGAATCACGAATTGAATCAGTTAAAATGAATGTCTTGCCTAGGATATTATATTTGTTTCAAACTCTTCCAATAGAAATAACAGATAAACAATTCAACGAATGGGACAAATTAATTTCGCGTTACATTTGGCAGGGAAAAAACCGAGAATACGATTTCAAACTCTTCAATTGGCTGAGAACAAGGGTGTTGCACTCTCCTGTTTAAGAGACTATTATATATCGGCCCAACTGAGGATTTTGTTCTGTTGGCGTAAATCAGATTACCAAGCAAGATGGAAAGAAATTGAAGAGAGGGTGTCCGGGGCAGTTCCAATACAGGCACGATTAGGGGATACAAGACTCATTCAAAACCTAATGGAAACGGTAATAAGTGGATCAATCTGACTCTGAAAACATGGTTAAAGGTTATAACAAAGAGTGGCTTGCTTGAAGAGATAAAGATCCTGAAATGGTGCTCCCATGATCTCGACTTTACCCCGAGTAAGTTAGACGCAAGTTATAAGGGATGTGCTGATCGGGGCCTCTCTTCATAATGTATCGGGGGACACTGAACAATTTTCAAACGTTGAAAATACAACATGGGCGAAATAACAGTGACTTTTTCAGATTCCTTCAGGTACGCCACCACATGAACAGTTCTATGCTAGAGAACCAGAGGGCGTTCGAAAACAACTTACTGAAAGTATTTATTGGTGCATATGGTACAGATTCAGGGCTCAAAGTGATATCAAGAATATATAAGGGACTCCAGGAGATTCAAAAAACAAGTACCATATACATAAAACTAAAATGGGAAAGGGAAACTAACAGTTGTATTCCAGAGGAAATCTGGACCAACTATTGTGGATTCCAATGGAGAATAACAAGCTCCTCCTCATGGAGAGCGTTCGCCTGGAAGAGTCTCACTAGATCTTTGATCACGCCCGCTCAGCAGTCTCACCATGCTGGGTCTCCCAGCTGCTGGAGGAATTGTGGCTCCCAGGAAGCAAACCATTACCACGTGCTCTGGGATTGCCCAGTAGTAAATACCTTTTGGCATAAGGTTTATAAAGAAATTGTCATCATATTTGGAAAAAACATTTATTTTAATTGGGATGAACTCCTCTTTGGTTTCCTGCACTCAACATCCACAAATATTCAAACAAAATACTTGTTTGGGATGTTGAGTGCAGCCGCCAGGAAAGCAATCACAAAGAATTGGCTCAAACCAAACAGCCCATCTATAGATGATTGGTACGATATCATTTACGAAATCTTTGTAATGGAAAGAATACCCTTCTCTTTGAGGCTCCAGGAACATAGATTTGAGGACATTTGGGAGAAATGGAAAGTGTATATTACCCCGATACGCCCTTCTTTTGTCTAACTGTTTGAATATTTTATTTAAGGATCTATACTGTCAATGTTTTATATTGTAAAGAAAACACCCCATGTTATTGTGTGCTGATTGTTGTTGTCTTGTCAAGAAAAAGAAAGAAAGACGGACCACTCTGTACAACTATTTAACTACATATGTATATGTACACTGAAGTTGAAATGTGATCCAAATTAAAAATTAAAAAATGTAAATGCCAGCCGTAAAGAGGAAGAAACAGCCTGGTTCGGGTTGACTGTCAGCAGGATCCTCGACAAGGAAAACGCCAGCTGTGGATGACGTCACCGGAGGAGCAGTCTGTAGGTGAGTGAAGAATTGACTCATCTGTGCAGTCAGCTGTTGTATCTGCGTAGCGACGACTTCCTGAAACTCGGCCTGGCGTCCTACCAGCTCTTTTATTCCCTGGTTGATGAAGCCCAGCTGTTCCTCGTGGTGGAAAATCTTCACGCAGGGCGGCGTGAAGCGTTCCTGGGTCGGCTGAGTCCATAATGGTCAGTTTGTTCTGTTACAAACTCAGAAACTCAGAGTATAGGACCCAAATGCACGACCCAGGAGACAGAGGTAAAGTATTAGTAAGATACTTTATTTTCCAAATTATGAACAGCAACAGCACAATCTAATCTCTAGATGAGATGACAAAAATGAACCCAAAAGAAAATCGCTCACGTAGTGAGGAACAAAACGTCTCGTTATCAAAGAGAGCATCGGCCTTCACTGGAGAGCATAGATCTGTCTGAGGCATAAGACAAGACGAGCTGACGAAGAACACATGGCAGACTGGGGAATTTAAACCCAGGATAACAAGACACAGGTGGGAACAATCAGGGGCGGGGCTGGTGCTGATGAGCGCGAGAGACACACCAAAGGTAGATAATCAGGGAGCCTGGAATGACAGGTAAAATGGTGAGTGACAAAACAACACAGGAAGTGGAAGACAATACAACCATAAAACAACATAAAATGAGACTCTCTCAACATTTCTGTCGGTGCACAACATGTTCACGTTCACACAGTCGGATGTCCTTTCTGCAACGGCAGCTTTTCTGTATTTCCTTTCTCCTGTAATATGATTTGATAGCTTTAAACTCTGCACACTGATTGGTCAGCAGGCGGTGCTTTCACTGAGTTGATCTCTTATCCTGGAACCAAACCTGCTCCGGACCAGGTTAGCCGCTCAGCATCAGTTACCATGGAGATCTACCCCGCTAAAAAGAGAACCAGCGTCGTAGGACCGGAAACCCAGAGTTTTCCCTGAAGTTAGCCGCTAAGAGAACATCCGGCTTCGTGGTACAGGCCTCAGCTGACGCCAACAGGCAGGAACAGGGAGACAAAACACTGAGAGCACAGCAGCCAAGGTTACAGGTGTGTGTGCTCAGTCAGGACAGAATGAACTGATAAACTGGGTCAAAGTTATGGGCCTTGGAAAATATTTCCCCAACATGCATTACTTTATTCCTACCATTTTGTTTCACTTTTATGTTTGTTTGTGAACTCTTTCTAATGAGAGATGTCTCGTAGGTTAGTTATTTTATTAACATTTTTGGATTACTTTAAAAAACGTAATTACCCGTTTTTAATGCATTGTATTTATTTCTACTCGATATTATTTATTTATATCTTGTATGTATTAATATGAACTCCTTATTTATACCTTTAATGCATTACTTTCAGTCATTTATTTTATTAACATTTTTGCAATTTCTTTAAATATTTAATGAGCCCTTTATTTAAGATTAATGCAGTACTTTATTTCTACCATTTTGTTTTGTTTTATGTTATTGAACTCTTTCTAATGAGAGATGACGATACGAGTATTTGATTGGTCGGTTGGCGCTCAATGGGCGGGGTTTGTGTCTGTGCTCGGCTTTTGATTGGTTGTTTTAGGGGAAAAGGCTGGGACGAAGGCCATTTATGTTATTAACATTTTGCCAGTACTTTCAAATACTTAATTACCGGTTTTAATGCGTTAGATATTTTTTTTATTACATTTTTTACGATGTCTGTATTATTTTATTTATTTTACTTGTAGGCTATTTGTTATGGACGTCTTTCTAATGAGAACTGATGATAACGGCTGTTCATTGGTTGTTTTTAGGGGAACATATTTTATTTATTTTACTTGTGGCGGAGGCTGCTTTGTGACGTGCAACAACACGTTACAAAATGATATACCTGATGCAAGTGAGACCTGATTCTTTACACTATATTGATGAGGCTCTGAGGAGATGTGGCGCTCCAGATAATCCTTGCGGAAAACAAGAGCCCCAACTTCTATGAAAGCCCTGTTGCCTGCACACTCGGCAAAACATTCCTTTTTAAATCAAAAGATATAAACTAATACTACCGTCATTTCCAACAGGTGCCTGAGCGAGGGCCAGGGTCCACTTGTAAAAATAAAGATTCCAGCTTGTACAATAGTTAATTCATCCATTTAATAACCTCAAATTTGCATCTAATTAAAAATGTCACGTCTTTGAAGATTACACAACAATAACATGCAACAAAGGTAATCAACCTCACACACACACACACACACACACACACACACACACACACACACACACACACACACACACACACACACACACACACACACACACACTATATTTCAACCCACTCTCTTCAGTCTGCGTACAAATGACACGACTTTACACATTGGAAATGCGTGAAATAGATACGCAGAAGTCCGATTTTGCATGCATATGATACGCAACACGTTTTGTCCGCTCGGGTCGTGGAAGACCGGAAGCTGTGTGGTTGATAAAAACATGTTCTTACCGGTTCTTACTCAATATCAAGCCATGATTATTGTTTTTATTTTAAATCGTATAATGTCGGACTTTTTTTGCCGTCTGTGAGGAAAATAAATGGCTCAGAGCCTCAAAATACTGACATCTGTATTTTTTAAAATCTTTTTTTCCTTCTAATTTGTCATTGTTTTCTAAATAACACACTGTTATTTACTCACCAATAACACACAATTACCCTTGCTTTTATTTATTCGTTTAATTCTATCATCTCGGGTGTAAGAGCCATTTTGGGTGTTGTTGGTGTGTCAGTTTATTTAAGTTATACGTATAGTGCAATATTATTTTTGAACACTTCGTGGCGGGGTTTAGCTGCACCGGGTGTATATAAAGAGGTCATAGGTGACAAGAGAGGGAAGGACACAGGCCCCGTCTCAGGTCGGTTAAATGAAATCCTTGCGTCCCTCACTTGCGTCGTTTCCCTGTGACTAGTCCCTCCCTCCAAGGAAGCAAGGAGAGACGCAAGGAAACCACGAGAAGCAGGGAAATGAGTTTTAAGAGCAATGGGACGTCCTTTCGTCCGGAGCGTCACGTGAAGCGACGTCCGTTTGTGATGACGCTGCACAGCTGATCGTCTGACAGCAGCTCTGTCCCCGTTATTTCCACACACACCCCCGCCTCTGTTAGCACACATGTACTGACACACACATTTGTATCATCTGTTGTAGACCCAAATAAATAAAATACAATAAGAACTAATTCTCAAAAAAGATAAACGCCATTCTTAAAATGTATAAACGAACAATAGTTAGATTAATATTGATCAGAGTGCACAATAGAAATAAAATAATTGAGAGAAGAAAAAGAGATATGTTATCTATCAAAGCCCAGTTAGATTAACATTCATTGGATTGCACACTTTGTGTGTTTGTGTGGATATGTAGCACATTAACATTTTAATAGCACTTAATGACTGACTGAATGGAAATGAGACAATAAATGAAAATGTAAAACGAAAAAAGTGATCATGAAAATGTTTCCAACAAATGAATTAAATGAATTTTGACCACTTTGTTGTTCAGATATATCACATATTTGTAACTAAATGAAACATGAATTGAAACAAAACACGGTATAAACTGAGGAGTGAGTCCCGTGAGGTTCATGTGTTTTCTTCACTCCGCTGGGAAACTGCTCTCATGTCAAGAAGCATCAGATCAGTGCATTCACTGCATCGTCCAATCAGTGAGCGATACACAGTAAGGGGGCGGGGCGAGTATCTGAGGATTTCATCGGAGGATGGTCTGGTGGTTCCTCGGTTATCGCTCCTCCATTATCGCTCCTCGATCCTCGGTCCTCCGGCAGAAATAAGAGCCATGGGACGGTACTCAAGATGGCGCAGGCAAATCAACTTCCGGTGAGACCGAGGACCGAGGAGCGAGGAAATGAAAATAGTCGACCTGAGACAGGGCCACAGAAGGAGAGAGCATACCGATTCCACCAGCCCGGCAGATGCTCATCACAACAACTAAAACTGTACAATTAAACCCTGAAATAAACCTCATTATAAACTGCAACAAAGGACCGGAAAGTCATCTGTGTGTGTCTGCGTCTGGATCACTCTTCAGCCCTTCTGTGAAGTAATGGCAACAATATATAGGACATAGGAACAGGGAATTGCCATTATATTAAGTGGAATCGCACTCTGAGTGGAACTAGACAATAAGAATCACTTCACATTGGATTAAGGATCGTTTTCACCGGAAACAAACAATTGGATTATTGCACAATCGACATCGTCATCCCGGATCAGCTGCACACGCCACAATCAGCTGGAGATTGTTCCCACCTGCGCTCACCGAAGACGCCGAGAGCCAAGACTGGGAAAGCGGCCGGGTATGTGCACTGTGCAGCATGACAAGTAGATTGTATTGGAGATATTAAGCTGTATTGGACAATGGCTTAGTGAATGGATGTAATGCTGCAACGATGTCAGCTGTTTGAAACAGCGCGCTGTCGGCTAACGGACAATTCCTGAAAACGAAACTTAAAGGGACATTAATCATGTCTGTGAAATCTGACGTCACGTCACAAGATGGCGCTGTTGGACTGCAATCTGTGAGGGTAAAAAGGATTATCACTCACTGCCAAAGGATTGGAATTGTTTATTGCAAACTGTCAAAAACAAGAAACTTCAGTTACAAACAAGTAAAGAAGTGAATGGAAAGACTGAAAGAGCTTATGAGCTCAGAAGACAATGCAAAGGAAATACAGTTGAAACTGGTTGAATTTATGAAGTTGTGTGATGAATTAAAAGCAAATCACAAATCATTAACCGACCTTCAACTGCCTGGAGAAGAAATGGGAAAGCAAAGGCAGTGGCTGCAAGAAAAGATGCATATATTTGATGGATTTATACAAGATGCAAATGTGTGGTTATCTGAGAGTGGACACTCTATTGTGGGAAGTGCCATCGAACAAAGTGTCAGCTCAGATGACATCGGACCTGATGACAGCGTTTCAAAGGCATCACACCCTCAGTCAAGACACAAAACTGGTTCATCACACGCATCATCTACCTCTTCTGCTCGAATTAAAGCCCAGGCAGACAGGGCGGCTTTAATCGAAAGGGCGGCAGCACTGAACAAACAACATGAACTTGACGTTCAAGGGGAACAGTTAAAACACCAGAAACAACAGGTGAAACAACAAGAACAACAGGTGAAACAACAAGAACAACAGGTGAAACAACAAGAACAACAGGTGAAACAACAAGAACAACAGGTGAAACAACAAGAACAACAGTTAAAACACCAGAAACAACAGGTGAAACAACAAGAACAACAGGTGAAACAACAAGAACAACAGGTGCAACAACAAGAACAACAGGTGAAACAACAAGAACAACAGTTAAAACACCAGAAACAACAGGTGAAACGGAAAAAGGAACAATTGGATTTACAAACTGAACTGGCAGAAGCCAATGCCAGGCTAAACGTGCTCAGCATGGGATCAAGACACACCTCTAGAGCATCAGATGGGATGAGCTCTTACTTCAGAAACCCTACAACAAGATTTAACTTACATGCATCTGAATTCTTGCCTCATCAAGCCCAAACCTCTATTCCCAGACAAGATATACAGACATGTGCAGGGACCTGTTGACATCACACCACCTGTAATCAACGTGACGTCTATAACCTAATCCAGAGGCAAAATGACATCACTGCTATGCTGGCTCAACAACATCTCACTTCTACTTTACCTCCAAGAGACATTCCTATTTATGATGGTGAGCCATTGCAGTTTGAAGCTTTCATCCGTGCATTTGAAAGAGGAGTAGAAAGAAAGGCTGATGATGAAAGTGACTGCCTGCATTACCTAGAGCAAATAGAGGACAACCACAGGACCTAGTGCGCAGCTGCCAACATCTGCCTCCAGCTCAAGGTTATCAAAGGGCAAAACAGCTGCTTAAAGAACACTTTGGTAATGAACATAAGATCGCCACTGCATACATGAACAAAGCATTTACCTGGACAATGATCAAAGCCGAAGATGTGGAAGCACTGCAAGCCTTCTCTTTGTTCCTAAGAGGTTGTTGCAATGCAATGGAACATCTCACCTATATGGATGAAATGAATGTTGTTTCAAACATGAAACACATACTTCAGAAACTACCCTATAAACTCAGAGACAAGTGGAGGAATAGAGCATGTCAGCTACAGGAAGAGTGTGGGCATCGAGCTACATTTCCTAACCTTGTCAACTTTATAGAAAGGCAAGTGAAGATACTGTCAGATCCTCTGTTTGGAAGCATCCAGGATGATAAACCAACTGCAGCTATCAAAACTGTTATCTCTACCTTTTCAAAGGGAAACCCAAGCCTAAGAGCAAGTAGTTTTGCAACAATTATTACCTGCTCAAGAACACCAGTGCTAGAACATGTAACAACGAATGGAATGAAAATACCTCCATCAACTACCAACTCCCTACATTTGTGTTTGTTCTGCAGAAGAAGTGGTCACTCATTGGAGCAGTGTCCACACATCCTGAAGAGAACACACAGAGAAAGAATGGACTCCTTGAAAGGAAAAGGGGGGTGTTTTGGATGCCTAAAAATAGGACACATGAGCAAACACTGCCACAGTCGTTTGACATGTTATGTGTGCAATCAAAGTCATCCTGAAATACTCCACATTGAACACAAAGGCAAAAGAGAGGAAGCAGAACACACAGAACAGAATGGGAAGCCAATGGAAAGTAATGGTGTCATCTCACCTCATACATGTGGTCACATTGGGGCCGGTGATGAAAACTCCATCTTCTCCATTGTACCAGTAAAGAGCCACAAAGGGGACAAAGTGTTACAAACTTATGCATTTCTGGACCATGGAAGTTCATCCACCTTTTGCTCAGAAAGTTTAATGAGGAGGCTAAACCTTACAGGACAAAGGACTAACATTCTCCTAAAGACAATGAATCAGAGAAAGATTGTGTCTAGTCATCATATCTCAGGTTTGGAAATATCGAGTCTGGACGAAAACAATTTCCTTCAACTATCCGATGTGTTTACACATAAAACCATGCCTGTTTCCAAGCACAATATTCCTCTACAAGAAGATCTGGAAAAATGGCCTTACTTAAAGGACATCAAAATGAATGAAATTGCTTCTGGCATTGACCTACTCATTGGGACAAATTCTCCTCAGGTATTGGAACCTTGGGAGCTGATCAATAGCCAGTACGCTGCAAAGACCCTACTGGGGTGGGTCTTCTATGGTCCCCTAAAAGGAAGCAACAACAGCAGAGAGGCTAATGGCCACCCTGCTGCTGCTGTCAATCGGATAGCCATGGTACACCTAGAGGAGCTATTGGTCAAACAATACAAGCATGGTTTCAATGAAAATACAAGCAAGGAAACAGGAAATGTCCAGAGAAGATAAACCATTCCTGAACATTATGAATCACTCCGCAAAAATGTCAGACTCCAAAGTGGATGGAGATGTTGTAGCAGACTCCAAAGTGGATGGAGATGTTGTAGCAGACTCCAAAGTGGATGGAGATGTTGTAGCAGACTCCAAAGTGGATGGAGATGTTGTAGCAGACTCCAAAGTGGATGGAGATGTTGTAGCAGACTCCAAGTGGATGGAGATGTTGTAGCAGACTCCAAAGTGGATGGAGATGTTGTAGCAGACTCCAAAGTGGATGGAGATGTTGTAGCAGACTCCAAAGTGGATGGAGATGTTGTAGCAGACTCCAAAGTGGATGGAGATGTTGTAGCAGACTCCAAGTGGATGGAGATGTTGTAGCAGACTCAAAGTGGATGGAGATGTTGTAGCAGACTCCAAAGTGGATGGAGATGTTGTAGCAGACTCCAAAGTGGATGGAGATGTTGTAGCAGACTCCAAAGTGGATGGAGATGTTGTAGCAGACTCCAAGTGGATGGAGATGTTGTAGCAGACTCCAAAGTGGATGGAGATGTTGTAGCAGACTCCAAAGTGGATGGAGATGTTGTAGCAGACTCCAAAGTGGATGGAGATGTTGTAGCAGACTCCAAAGTGGATGGAGATGTTGTAGCAGACTCCAAAGTGGATGGAGATGTTGTAGCAGACTCAAAGTGGATGGAGATGTTGTAGCAGACTCCAAAGTGGATGGAGATGTTGTAGCAGACTCCAAAGTGGATGGAGATGTTGTAGCAGACTCCAAAGTGGATGGAGATGTTGTAGCAGACTCAAAGTGGATGGAGATGTTGTAGCAGACTCCAAAGTGGATGGAGATGTTGTAGCAGACTCCAAAGTGGATGGAGATGTTGTAGCAGACTCCAAAGTGGATGGAGATGTTGTAGCAGACTCCAAAGTGGATAGAGATGTTGTAGCAGACGCCAAAGTGGATAGAGATGTTGTAGCAGACTCCAAAGTGGATGGAGATGTTGTAGCAGACTCCAAAGTGGATGGAGATGTTGTAGCAGACTCCAAAGTGGATGGAGATGTTGTAGCAGACGCCAAAGTGGATAGAGATGTTGTAGCAGACTCCAAAGTGGATGGAGATGTTGTAGCAGACTCCAAAGTGGATGGAGATGTTGTAGCAGACGCCAAAGGAGACAATGATGGGGATGTTGAAGGTGAAACTGAGGCCCCCCCAAGAAGAAGATGAGGGTCGGGATTCAGGTGATTACTATGAAGAGGCAGAAGGCGAGCCTTTTGAAAGCCAGCCGACTTCAGACTTCTGTCACAGCATGCCTGACTTCACAGCAGATGTCGAGTTACACAAATCCGACGCAGTGCCTGAGGAAGAAGCCAAGCCTGTGGCCGAGCCAGAGGAGAACGAACCAGAAGGGAAAGTGGAGAACGAACCGGAAGTGAAGATGTCAGATGGACACTACTGCCTAGACTTGCCATTCAGACAAGAAAATCCCAGCTTGCCCAACAACAAACATGTTACCGAGCAGCTCATCTGCGATGTTGCTGTTATGGTAGCAGGGCACCGGCTGAATCCAAGTGACAGACCTGAAGAAGTGACTGACTCATCAATGCAGGAGCCCTATAAGGAGAGGCTTGGAATTGGGTGATAATATAACCCACAGGTTCTCTCAGCGCTGGACGGGATGGCAACACGACTGCTTCAACCTAAGAACAGCAAAGACTGATGACCCTTAAAATAAGGGAGAAGAAAGGAAACTGAAAATTCTTTAAGAATTACATACCAACACATACACACCATTCTTATAGCTCCTTTATTATGTATTGGTAATTGTTTTGTTTTCATACTAAAGCCAATTAGGGGCCGGTGTGTAGGAGCCATTTTATGGGTGTTGTTGGTGTGTCAGTTTATTTAAGTTATACGTATAGTGCAATATTATTTTTGAACACTTGGTGGCGGGGTTTAGCTGCACCGGGTGTATATAAGGAGGTCATAGGTGACCGGAGAGGGAGGACACAGAAGGAAGAGAGCATACCGATTGGCAGATGCTCATCACAACAACTAAAACTGTACAATTAAACGCTGAATAAACCTCATTATAAACTGCAACAAAGGACCGGAAAGTCATCTGTTTGTGTCTGCGTCTGGATCACTCTTCAGCCCTTCTGTGAAGTAATGGCAAAAATATATAGGACATAGGAACAGGGAATTGCCATTACATCGGGCTTTTTAGCCATTCCTCAGGAACTGAATTTCAAAATAAAGTCACCGGAAACAGACGTAGGCCTATAAGGGACATTTCGAACATCATCACGATACCCACTGAACAGATTACCCAAGATCCTCATCTACACTGAACAAAAATATAAATGCAACACTTTTGTTTTTGCTCCCATTGTTCATGAGATGAACTCAAAGATCTAAAACATTTTCTATAAACACAAAATAACCATTTCTCTCAAATATTGTTCACAAATCTGAAAGAATCTGTGATAGTGAGCACTTCTCCTTTGCCGAGATAATCCATCCCACCTCACAGGTGTGGCATATCAAGATGCTGATTAGACAGCATGATTATTGCACAGGTGTGCCTTAGGCTGGCCACAATAAAAGGCCACTCTGAAACGTGCAGTTTTGCTTTATTGGGGGGGGTCTGGGGGGGGTTCGAAAACCAGTCAGTATCTGGTGTGAGGGGTAGGGGTAGGGTTAGGGTTCATACATTCAATGCAATACTTTCCACCATATACTGTATATATTACAATTTTCTCACGATTTACGCATTGTGGGGGAAACTAATGAAGCAATTGGAGTCAGGACTCAAAGAGACAGGAGGAGAGCTGGAGCTTTGATGGCAAACACTAACGGTTTATTTGGAGCTTCGGCCGGAGAATTCACAAGACATGTCACGGGCCACGAGTTGACCACACGGTTGAGATGCCACAATCAATTCTGAAGAGCTCTACCCCAGGCCTGTGTGTTTAGCTAGTTCAGAGAGAATCATCAACATGCTGTATAACAAGACAGAATCATAACACCTCTATCAGCTGACGCCAACAGGCAGGAACAGGGAGACAGAACACTGAGAGCACAGCAGCCAAGGTTACAGGTGCCTGTGCTCAGTCCGACAGAGCTGATAAACTGGGTCAAAGTTATGGGCTTTGGAAAATATTTCCCCAACAGTCACTCTCTTTTTATCAATTTTGATCATCTAAAATCCTTAGTCTAATAATATTTTTGTTTAATACTTAAATCAATGGGAATCTTCAGATTTGAGTGTGGACTTACACAACATCAATTACATCAATAACAATCACATTAAGATTGAGACAGCCAATCATAATAGAGAAATCATCTCTCGTCAGTGTTTGGAGCATCTTTTGTCAAAAGCATAATAATGAACACATATAAAAAAAAACACAGATGCATAAATAGCAAAATATTTGTTTTAAACTAATATGTTTTAACATTTAATCATTAGTTAATCTAATTTATCAAACTATAAAATCAAAACTAATTTGCAGCTTAAAGATTTACTTTAAGGCAAACACTAGTCAAAGCATTTAAAAATCAGCGTCATAAGATAACCAGCTAAGGTATAAAATCCCCTTGCTCATCTCTCCTCTCTCCTTGCTCATCTCTCCTCTCTTCTCTCTCCTCGCTCATCTCCTCTCTCATCTCTCCTCTCCATCAGTGTATCCTCGGTTATGGCTTCTCCAGAGAGCCTCCTCGATGCTCGACCCTCGATGTGCATTCAGACCCCCCCCCCCCCTCTCTGGTCGCTACAATGAGGAAAATAAATTACGGGCCAAAAGTTTTATTTACAAGTATTGAAAGTAAGCAGAGGACACCAAACCAACTGAGACCTGTCTGTCCGCTGCATCTACGCACACACTGTACCACACGCACCTACAGCTAACAGCCTAACAGCCGTTGTGTATTTTATTTTGTGAAGCACTAAATGCTCTTAGAAACATCTGGACTCTTTGTTTGTAGATATCTACTAAACTAAAGCAAATAAAGAGAGTCGGCCTGTTCTACTGAGTGATATATATTATACACACTGCTCTGCTTTCTGCACGGACCTCACAGCTGTTCTCACTGTAAACATTGCGTCGCGATGAGAGCAGTTAATACAATTATATCCAGGGGATGCATGCAGAGCTGTCATTGGCTGAGATAAGTCCGGCCGTGCGTCACGACTCTTTGAAACATCTCTGTTGCCGGAAATGCATCCACGAAGGAGCCGTGGAGGACCCATCAGTGTATCCTCGGTTATAGCTCCTCCAGAGAGCCTCCTCGATGCTCGATGCTCGGTCCTCGAAGTGCATTTAGAGAAATGAGATGTCCTTCAACATGGCGCGCTGAAATTCATTTACGGGTCACTACCGGAGGACCGAGGAGTCGAGGAGTCGAGGAGGGGGATTTGATGAAATGAGAAAGGGCCCTGTTGTCTTCAGACAGTTTGAGTTTCCTGTTTACTGTGTTTGAGTCCAGCTCCAGTTCACAGGCATCTGATGGAGAGAACAGCTGCAGGTTATATTCTGTTCATTTATTAACTACTGACTGACAGGAAATCATTCAGACTGACTCTCCTTACATTCCTCCATAGTCAGAAAAAGTGTTAACTTTAAGAGTTAACTTTTGGGAGAACCATAGAAAAGGGGTGAAAATGGAGAAATTGTATCCGAAAATAGTGTCTATGAAGGCGGGTAGAGTCCTCTGACAACTCTCCTTGCATTCCTCCAGAGTCAGAAAAACTCTAAATTATCTTTTGGGAGAACCAGAGAAAAGGGGTGAAAATGGAGAAATTGTATCCCAAAATAGTGTCTCATAATTCCCTGACAACTCCCCTTGCATTCCTCCAGAGACCAGTTCAAAAACGTAAAGTTTGGGAAGAACCATACTGGGGGGTCTCCATGCAACAATTGTATCCGAGCCAAAGCACTCATGTAGCGGACACATTCCTCCATGATGTGAAACAGCCGTTTTTTTTCTGAGTCCTCTCAAAAACCGGGTTTCCGATTTCGTGCGGATGGTAGCTTGGAAGACATGAATGCATTTTTTTGACGGAGGAGGGGAGGTCTCGATTCCCCTCTCCGTTCTAATTTGCAACGGGGGAGTGCAAAAGTGTCCGGGGCTTCGGCCCGAAGCCCCGAAGGGTTGAGCTTTTTTGAGCCCCTCCTCCGTTGGCACTCAGTCGTTTTTTCGAGAATTTTATTTAACTTCATCTTTGATTATTTTAAGATATAATTGACCGTTTTCTTTACTTTTTTCTGCTTTCCACGGGTGGGGGCGCATGGCAGGCCGCCTATGAGCTCCCAAATTCGGCCTGGAACCTCCGGGAATTGTGGGCTAAGCTTCATAAACTGACAAAGTCAGCCAGAAATGTCACTTTTATAGCCCAAAAATATATAATACAAATACATTTAAATAGTAAAAGGTACAATTGTGCTCCGAATTACCCGGAATTTGATTGAAATAGCCCCATGATAGTGAATAAAAATCATTTTCATGGAAAAAAGTGTTAAAACGCCTGATTAATATGTTTGTAATGCTGGCAGCAGGTTCACTGCTGTTAGCAGGGTCTCACACTCACAAGCACCTATGCAGAGATCCAGGGTGATGCACAAGGCTTTTCTACCCAGCAATGAGTCTTTGAAAGCTGGGGAAAAGTGCTGTGAATACAGAGAGAGCACCCAGAGAGAAGCGGGGTGTGAGACTCACACACAGAGACACAGATAGCTCCTTGCAGCACATGGCTCTCCCACCCAGACTGCACCCAGAGGACAGGCTGCTTCACAGCACTTTGTAGCCCAGGAAAGCAGCTTGAATCGTGGGTACATGAGTGTTAAAAGTGCATTGAACTGTTTTAATTCAAATGCACATTTGACTGCATAAACAGCCGGTCATATGGACAGGAAACTGTCCATTTCGTCCACATTTGACTCATGAAATGTACAAGAAGGTAAGTACAACAGAGTCACTGCTGTTAGCAGCAGTGGTGCAGTGGGGATTTTTTTACTGGGGGGACGCTATTTTTAATTAGGTAATCCCAAACAATGCCACAGCAGTGCACTCACAAAACGGGCAGACATGTCCACAGAAACTACCGGGGTAAAACAAAATTCCCAAAGTTCTCCTGAAATTAACTTATTAAATAAACGAAACGAAATAATTCTGATTAGGCCTAGCCTACATTGCAAATAAGCAGACAGCGCTGCTTTTCTCACACACACACACACACACACACACACACACACACACACACACACACACACACACACACACACACACACACACACACACACACACACACACACACACACACACACACACACACACACACACACACACACACACACACACACACACACACACACACACACACACACACACACACACACACACACACACACACACACACCTTGCGTTTTGAAGACTGATACATCCGAAATGGATGAACAAACTTTGCAGCCCAGTTTCCCAGCTTTGCAGTCTATCCACGGGTAGCCTCTTGTTTCCTCCGCCACATCTCCTCCGTCCATGCATCTTGGAAAGGTGAGCTTGAGCTAGCCAGGGGAACGTTGCTAGCGCAGCTAACGTTAACGTTAGTGCTAGCATTATCCACGTCTTTAGGCGGCTCTTCTGATGATGTAGTCAGTGCTGGAATTGGGCCGGTACTCACCGGTACGCAGTACCGGCACTTCTGGTTCTGACCCATGGAGTACCGGCACTTCTTGCTCAGTACCGGCATGCTGGCGGTACTCCGGTACTCATGCACCGTGCCAGTACTCAACACTCTCCCGCCGTTCTTATTATACATCCATATATATATATACAGCCGCCCGGTACTCAGTAGATGCGTCATGAGGTGCCGAACGGACATTCTCATCGCTCTAACCGCTGGAGTTTCACAGCGGCTGTCAGCTGTTTACTCCTGTCATTCAAACAGAACGTGCTGGAGAGGGGGCGGGGCTTATCTTCTCCATGTAAATACTGTGGTGGAAACGACTGTCAAAATTAACCTATTTGACCGTGATTTAATAGTAATACACGTTTCAAAATAATAATAATAATAATAATGCCGAAGTAACAACATACTGAAAACTGTTAGTAAAACCATGTTTTAATGCTTTACAATTTACATACCTAGATGCACGTGTGTTGTGTTTATGCAGTGCAACTCCCACCCAGTGGGTGGCTATGTAGAGTGATAGAACAGAGCAGGCACGCCCCCGAGAGAAGGAAAGCAAGTCACGTCACAAATTAGCATTTCTAAAATGTTAGCGTGGATTAATAAAAGTGCAAAAAGACAGCGGTTGTCGCCGGAAGAAACTTCAAATACAGAGAATGCTGTGCCTGTGTTGGAAATTGTGTCTGATGGGGAGCTTTCTTTGGTTGATCCTCCTGCTCCAAGTTCTAGTGCATTAGCATTAGCACTAGCTCCGCCGCCTCCTCCAGAGCCTCTAACGTTAGCTGCTGCTGGCGCAACTGCCACCACCAACACCGGGCAAAGCGATGCACCTGACTGCTGGACAACGGACCAGGTGCAATATTTTTGCAAGACCAATGCATGGCTCCTTCTTAAAGATAAGAAGCTAGGATGTCGGATATGCAGAGATGTCAAATCTTTGGGAATACACACTGGACAAGGACTGAAACTGTCAACTGAATGGGGTGAGTGTGCAGTGTCTCATTTCGGTGTTGACAAGGGCAAACAACAAGTTAGCCTGAGAAAACAAATCAAAGAACATAAAGAATCACAAGCCCATGTAAAAGCTGCTGACATCCTTACATCTGCTTCACGTGAAACTATTCAACATCAAGTGCAGTCTATGCATAAATCTGAATTAGACACCACTATCAGAGTTTTTCGAACGGCATATAAAATTGGCAAACATAGCCGGCCATTCACAGACATGCCAATTGATTTGAATGTACAGAAACTGAATGGGCTGAACGTGGGCAGGGTTTTGCACTCCAATAAAACCTGTGGCGAAATCATCGACCACATAGCTCATGAGCTGAAGAAAAAAATGGCAAAAGACATTACAGAAAACCAAAGAAAACTCTGTGTTTTGGTCGATGAATCTACCACTATTAGTGGTAAAACGGTGCTTGTTGTGTGTCTACGCTCAGCATTAGCTGATGCTGAGCCCGAAACGTTTTTTTGGGAGCTGATCGAGTTGGATGGAACAACGGCTGATGACATCACAAAGGCGTTAATGGAGTGTCTTGGAAGAGATTTTAACGAGGACTTTTTAGGTCAGTGTTTCGTTTCTTTTGCATGTGATGGGGCTTCAGTCATGCTAGGGAAGAGAACAGGCGTTGCTACCCAGTTGTGTAGTAAATTCCCAAGCCTGTTTGTGTGGCACTGCTCCAATCATCGTCTAGAGCTGGCAGTTGGGGATGTGGTCAAGGAGGTCTCAGGGCTCAATCATTTCCAGATCTTTTTTGACAAACTCTATTCCTTGTTCCATGCCTCCCCCAAAAATCAGAGGCAGTTAGCGCAGTGTGCGCAAGCAGTCGGACAGCGTCTCCTGGTGATAGGGCGTGTTTTGTCCATCCGCTGGGTGGCTTCAAGTGAAAGGAGCGTCAGAGCAGTCTGGGAAAACTACCGAGTGCTTCATGATCACTTCACAAATGCTGCAAACGACACGAGCAGGGATTCCAGAGACAGAGCAAAGTACAAGGGCCTGGATGATGTGCTCACATCTGCAACGTTTGTCAGCAATCTGGGACTGATGTACGATGCGCTCACAGAGCTCAGCGACCTCTCTCGGCAACTCCAAAAAAGAGAGATGGCACTGCCTACAGCAGATAGGCTCTTAACTCGAGAAATACGAGTTTTTGAATCCATGGTCACCATGCCTGGCCCACACATGACTACAGTTCATACAGCTCTAGCTGAGAAGTCCTTCAAGGGTGTTGCCCTGCGTGAGAATGGCAGGCTTGTACAGATTCATGCAGGTCAGTTTTTCCGCAGTATGGTAGAGAATCTGAGACACAGAATGACTTCCACAACCTCCTCTCATGTCAGCACAAAAGAAATCCCATTACATGGCCGGGAGGCCCGGGACAATCAGCTAATCCAGGACATGAAAGTTATCCATCCTGGAAGTTGGCCTGAAGAGGAGTTAGACGTACAGTATGGGGACGTAGAGGTGCTACGTTTGTGCGAAGTGCTGAAAGTGGACAGAAGAGAGACTGTTCAGGGCTTTCGCGAATACAAGGAAACCAGGGCATCCCGTACACCTGCTGCCATGGAGCCTCTACTGAAAGCAGTCCGAACCATCGCTGTCTCCACTAGTGAGTGTGAGCGGGCATTCAGCTGCATGAACGATATCCTTACTGCAAAAAGGAATGCTCTCTCTGTCAGCCGACTGTCCAGCCTGGTTTTCATTAAATGTAATGGACCATCACTAGGACAGTTCAATCCGGAACAGTATGTGAGGTCCTGGCTGGCAAAGGGAAGGAGAAGTGCTGATGAAAGAGCCTGTCCAGCTCCAGCCCCTGATACTGATGTCCCCAAGGCCTTCTGGAGCCTTTTCTAACAATGTGAAGTATATTGCAAAGCAGCTCACCCAGTGAGAAGACTTTTGGCATAATGTGCCGATTTGTACAGATCCTGGAGATAGAAGGACTTCAGACCAACCAGGGAGTTATCTGATCAGCTTGGTGTTCAATGTAACTCTTTACCATGGCTCAGACTTTGTTACTTGCAGTTACAGTTTCTCATTTTAGATTGTGCAAATTTTGCATTTGTTTTTACATGTTCTTTGTTCATGCTCTTTATCATTTTTCTGAGTTGGAAAGTTAGATTGCATCATAGTTTACTTTATACATATTTGTATTCTTCAGTGGTGAAGTATATTGCAAAGCAGCTCAGCCATGTGAGAAGACTTTTGGCACTTTTTCGTTTTTCGTTTTCTGAGTTGGAAAGTTAGATTGCATTCAAAATGTACAGAAATACTTAATTTTGTTAAAGCTTTTTATAAAAAATGCTTCTGACCAGAGCTTTGTTTCCTTGTCATTAATGTTGAACACCACCAGAGGGGCTCTCACCTGAAAGGTCTCTGCTTCATGTGTCTTCAGCAGAAGATCTAGACTTTGATTGCTATATTTTCAGTTAATATTGACCTTACTGAGCTTTAGCCATATCCGCTGCCTATCATAAAAAATGTTAAGTACAGTGAACCTTTCTAAAATATACAGTAGTAAAGAGACAAACCCACCAGCATTATAGTAGCCAAATTCTTGTTTGTGGGCTGTATATATAAAATTGACTTGAAAAAGTTGCTGATTTTAGAGTACTGGCACCTTTTTCATTCCAATTCAAGCACTGGATGTAGTGCTAGTAGCACTGTAGCTTCACTTGTAGCTTCGGTGCTGCTAGCCTCTTTCTTCTTGTGAATTATATTCTTTTTAGAAAATAAGTCAAGTAAAACATGTTAGCCTGCCATTATAGAGCTTTTTCGTTAGCGTTCTTGAGGGAAAGAGCTGCCGCAAAATCGGCGGGCGGCGAGCTGGCTCGCCGTGGGTGTGTCACTGACACACCCCCAGCTCACCGCGGGGTCACGAGCGTGATGATGACGAATCATAATTCTTTAAGGAAATCGTTTTTATTTTGTATTATAATTACTGTGAAATGTATTATGTTTTTGTCATTATTACAACAAATACACACTTGCAACTGATAAGACTGGCAATGATTTTATATGTATTAGACTATTAAAAAAAAGATCATGCTCCAAATAAGTACCCCGCGTCCAACGCCCACTACACCACTGGTTAGCAGGGTCTCACACTCACAGGCACATAGGCAGAGATCCAGGGTGATGCACAAGGCTTTTCTACCCAGCAATGAGTCTTTGAAAAGAGAAGTGGGGTGTGAGAGCCACAGAGCGCACCCAGAGATCTCCTTGCAGCGCATGGCTCTTGCACCCAGACTGCACCCAGAGAACAGGCTGCTTCACAGCACTTTACAAGCCAGGAAAAGTGATTGAATCCTGGGTATACATGTTTTAAATAGTCTGATACCTCCAGGGCGCATCACCGCATTTTACAAGCCAGGGAAGGTGCCTGAATCCTGGGTAAACATTGTTTAATTGGTTAAGTGTTTTTAAATGTGTGAAACAGTGTTTTGTCACTTTCAAAACTCTCCCGTCATTGCCCGGAGAAATTGGGTCGATGTTGTCTTCAATCTGACCGTTAATATTCCAGTGAGACGAAGTACGTACAATGACCGGAGTGATCCCATGTTCATTTTGTCCCAAAACCGGAGCATTGCCTAACCCTATTTAAAGGCAATGGACGTCCACTCTCGGGAGACGTCCGACAGTGGTGCGGTTACCCAAAGTGACAGACCTAATTCCCCTTGCATTGCTCCCCCATACCTCACCAGCAGGTAGAATATCTGGGGGTGATGCACGATGCAGGCAGACTACGTGCCACCCTGACAGAAAGCAGACAGGCATCCCTGCTGCGGGCAGTCTGCAGGCTGTGTCAGGGGGCGACGGTGACAGCTTTGATCATCATGCAGACTTTGGGTCTCATGACGGCTGCTCACTCCGTAGTGCCACTCAGACTCCTGCATGCACGTCGCATACAGAGGTGGCTTACCGGCCTTCGTTTAGATATCAAGACACAAACGACGTCTGATGATCATCCCCCCCTCAGTAGAGAGCAACCTCCGATTCTGGGGGTCCCCAGAGAATCTGCGGAGGGGAGCTCCACTGGGGCAAGTGACCTCCTATATCACAGTCTTTACAGACGCTTCAGTGACAGGATGGGGGGGGACGTGCCTAGAGAGAGCTGTAGGTGGTTGCTGGCCTCTGACAGAGGCGCGGCACAGCAACCTCCTGGAGCTGCAAGCAGTGATGCTGGTCCTACAGCACTTCAAACCCTTAATACAGGGCAAACATGTGCTAGTGAGGAGCGACAACCGCACCACAGTGGCGTACATCAACAGGCAGGGCGGAGTCCACTCAATAGCCTTGTTGACCGCAGCAGAGAACCTGTGGCTGTGGGTGTCACAGATTGTGTTGTCTCTAATGGCCCTGCATATCCCGGGACGGGAGAACGGGGTGGCCGACCTCATGTCAAGAGGCGGACCTCTGCCAGACGAGTGGAGGCTTCACCCGGAGGTGGTAAAGCAGGTCTGGACTCAGTTCGGGAGAGCAGAGGTGGACCTGTTCGCCGATTGGCGCAACAGCCACTGTGCCCTGTGGTTCTCCCTGGCCCGGTGGGACAATCCGCCCTTGGGGGTCGACGCATTCGCACACGAGCCATGGCCAAGGAAGCTGCTTTACGCCTTTCCACTGCTGCACCTTACTCCCCCCCCCCCCTCCTGGAGAGGGTGAGGCGGGAGCAGCTCGCTGCCTGGCGCCGTGGTACGAGGGGGTAACAAAGATAATGGTGGGCCAGCCCTGGGCTATTCTTCAGGTCTGGGGAGCGCTGTCTCAGGAAGCAGGTGCAATAGGGGCGTTACCCACTCTGGGCCAACCTCTCCAATCCAATCCACTTTATTTATATAGCACAGTTTAAAAACAGAGGGTTTGCCAAAGTGCTTCACAATGAACATAACATTATAATAAAATACAATATTACAGGCTTGGCTCCTGAGAGGGACAGGCTGAGACAGATGGGGCTGTCTGACAACGTTATTCAGACTATCCAAGCAGCAGGAGCAGAATCCACCACAGCCTGTTACAGGCCAAAGTGGGTGGGATTCCGGCGATGGTGTGAAGGAAGGAGTCTAGAGCCTCTGTCGTGCACGCTGGGCTCTATTCTTACCTACTTACAGATACTGGTGGACAGGGGGCTGGCTCATTCCACAATTAAGGTGTATGCAGCACCCATTTCGTCCTGCCATGAGGGATTTGGAGGCAGGTCAGCCTTCAGTCAGCCGCTTATGTCGCGGTTTTTGCAGGGGGTCAGGAGGCAGCGCCCAGTGGTGCACACCTCCTCCCTGCAGTGGGACCTGCCGTTGGTGCTTGAGGCTCTGGTCACAGAACCATTTGAGCCCCTGGAGCTCTCCTCCCTGAAAGCACTGTCATGGAAGACAGCATTGCTACTTGCCTTGACTTCGGCCAAAAGAGTGTCCGAGCTGACCGCTCTGTCGGTGCACCCAAGCTTCCTTTTGATCCGGGGTGACCGTAGCGGGGCGACACTCAGACCGAACCCCTCCTTTACTCCTAAGAGCCTAAGGAGTTCGTTCAGGTCAAGGGCTATTCAGTTAGGTGGCTTTAATCTTCCACCCCATATTGAGGCCAGGGAGGCTAAATTGCACCTCCTCTGCCCAGTGCATGCGCTAGCATGTTATGTAGAGCGCACGGCTGCCATTAGACGCACTGAACAGCTGTTTGTGTGCTTTGGGGATGGTGTGGCTAGAAAAGCTCTCTCCAAGAAGCGCCTAACAGGATGGCTATGCAGGTGCATTATACATGCCTATGGACGGCCGGGGAGAGCCCTCCCCACTGGGGTCCGTGCACATTCTACACGGGCTGTGGCTGTGTCAAACAGCCTTATTCAGCAGCGTGAGTGTCCAAGATATATGCACGGCGGCGTCTTGGTCTACGCCAGGCTCCTTCATAAAATGTTATCTCCTGGACATATCTGGCTCCTTCTCGTTGTCTGTGTTTGCCGAGGCAACGCATGACTGGTGAGAGGGAGGGTGGCTGTGGGTCAGCAGGTGTCTGACCCCCCCCTGGACATAAAGCACTTGTGTTTTCCCATGCTCCTGAGGAACTCGGGAGACATGGTGCGCAATCAGCCTCATACAGGGCTGGAGGCAGGCTGGGAGAGCCTTCCTCACTATTGTCCATGCCCACACGGAGCATGTGTGAGTGTGGGGGACGTGGTGCACTTATGTTTTCCCATACTCCTGAGGGACCTGGGGAACATGGTGTGCGGTAGGCTCCAGACGGAGTCTCCGCACAGATCTTTTCCATGCACACTCTACACGAAGTAAGCGTGTGTGAGTGTGCCTAATCCAAATTGCGGCCCCAACTTCTCGACGGTTACAACCGGATGGAAGGAAGTGGGGATGTAATGGATGTTAGCCAAAAGCCGGTCAGGGACGGTGTGGTGGGTCAATGTTGTTGGATGACAGGGCGTGTATACATCGGGGATCCCTCCCACTGTACCCATAGAGTCCAGTAGAGGGCGCTGGAGCCTGTGTGAAATATAACAGGGGGTTACGTATTGTAACCCTAGTTATATAAGCACAGGCGGAGCCCTCTACCTGGGGGCCCTGTCTTTCCTAGTCCGCTCGCTGAAGAGTGTATAGGATAGTGGGCGGCGGGTGTAGCCACCTTTATATACTGTGGGCCTGCGCGCGCATTCAGGTAGGCTCGCCCCGATTGGCCGGCTACGTTTATGTAAACTCAGTAGGTGAAAGCACGCACAGCATGATTGAGAGTAGTACCCATAGAGTCCAGTAGAGGGCTCCGCCTGTGCTTATATAACTAGGGTTACAATACGTAACCCCTTGTTTTGGGCATAGCATTTTCGAGCCTGAAACCTTAAAAACAGGCTTAACAGGTTCAAATTTAGCAAGTTGAATTTAACCTGTTAAACCCTGAGCCTGTTTTTCAGGTTTCAGGCTCGAAAATGACATCCCCAGAACAAATGACCATATCTTCTAAAAGGGTTAAATTAATAATCTTTTTTCTCAAAGTAATGATAAACCTGTGAGTTGGATGTAGAAAAGTCAGATTCAATATAGATGTTTTTTATTTTAAAGAAAATTCAGATTTAACACAGTAAAAAAATGTAAATTATAGTGTCCGTCCAAAAAATATGTTGTACTTATAGTGAAAACTAACCTTGGAAGATGGGTTAGTAGACTAAAAGCTTTAGGAATCCAAAGTACAACATATAATAAGTACCCTGTATCAAGATTGATGCAAAACAAGTGATATTTGACCTTTTTAGACTAGGGGTGCAACAACTAATCGACTTATTCGATTAAAATTGATGACCAAATTAGTTGCCAACTAATTCAGTCGTCGATTCGTTGGTGACGTCATCACGTGTGTTTTTCGCGCCGTTAAACTCCAACGTTATCGGTCTTTTTATCGGTACTGGAGACATTTAAAAAAGATATGTCATGTATTATTGCTACAAAAACATTATATCGTAGTCTTAGTTTCACCAACTCGTTTATAACATGCAAAAAGACAAAAGAATGCGTCTATGGTGTATTTTCGATCTTTCCAATCGAGACGAGATCTCTCTCTCCCCAGTATGTGTGGGAGGGGGCGGGGCAGTTTACACACATGCGGCTGCTACATGCAGCAACACACACACGGCTGCTACATGCATGCAACACACACACGGCTGCTACATGCATGCAACACACGGCGGGGATGGCGGAGAGAAGCGCTCCAAGGTTAAATGTTACCCGTCTCGAGGTGGACAATGCTCCTTGCCACAAGTCCAATAAGAGTTTAGCATGTAAGGGCGGCAACACGAGCAATTTGTCGAAACATTTATCCAAAGTGCTCCACATCCAGACGGAGAAATGCACCGGCTGTCTTTCTAGCAGCTCTGTAGCCCCATCCACGAGTAACGTTTCCACGTCAGGTGTTATGTATGCTAGCAGCAACACACGGAGTTAACTCCATTATACAAACATGGGTTAATGATTAGAGGTAACTGAGTTATTTATTTAGTTAAAGTTTCAGCTATTCTGTTTACAGTTCCGTCATCACATTATTTAATACGATTTGTTAAAACATTGTTGTTTCTTTTGATGTGAAATATTATTTATTCAATTTAAATAAAAAGCAATGTTAATTCTGTTCATAATTTGTTTAGTTAATTTAATAATATATGTATTTTTTAATCAATTCATCTTCATTGTTAGTTTCCACATGCCTAAAACAACCTCAAGCTACATCTAAAAGTTGATGGCTAAATAAGAGCATTTGAGAAATTGTGCAAGGCATACAGTAATAGTCCGAATAATTGATTAATCGCTTCATTAATCGATAGATTAATCGATTATCAAATTAGTCGTTTGTTGCAGCCCTATTATATAGACAGATTTAGCAAAAAAACCCTCTTCTGGGGCCATTTGGGTGGATTTTCCATATCTCTGGCCCCCCTTGCTGGATTTTGACATGTGACATCTCTTCCTGACAGTCAGAGCCAATATAATCGAGGGGAACTCCCACATAGTCCTTATTTGGTAATGTGTGTGTGTGAGACTCCCGCATAGCCTAGACCGGAAGCAGCAGCCACTCTGGTGGCTACCATTAGCAGCTAACATTTCCGCTCTCCGATTTTTACATACAAATGGAATTATGGATTATAAATTAAATCATTTTTTTATACAGAGACGTTAAAAACCTATGGATTAACCGATTCAGCCGCGTTTTTTCTCGTTTTAATGCCATTGAACACGTCTTTTGATCAGATTGACAGCTACGGTGAGACGATCTCCCTAGAAGCTCCGTAAAGGTACGTGTTGTGATGTCTGTATTTGCTTCCCCTGTCGCGAGTCCGGATCACTCAGTGATGATATATATACCTAAATAATCTGTGGAACCTCAGCTTTAATCGGATATCTTGTAAGTGCAGCTACGATAAGTAATAAGGGTACTTTTATCTTGAGTTCTGTGCCAAAGTCCGTTAGCATTTTTCGTTCAGGGGTCATTTAGATGCTTCTTATGAGACTTGTCTTTGTTTTGGTAAAAATGGTTTGTATCGTCAGTTAGCTGAGATTATTTCTGTTAATCTGGTAGAACACATTAATAGGTTCTTAAATATTAAGATTCCCTGAGACACAGTGTCGTGAAAAAAAAAAACAGGGTCCCAGGTTAATGGTATTGGATACTTTCTTGATATGCTTCTTAAAAGTCAAGTTCGAGTCCAGTATGACTCCAAGATACTTGAACTGGGAGACTAGTTCTATTTCTGCTCCGTTTAAAAACATGTTGGATCCTTCAATTTTGACTGGTCGTTTACTGAACATCATGCATACTATTTTTTTTACATTTAACTGTAAGCAAATGTTGTTCAGCCAGTGTTGAACCTTGTCCAAAGCTTTTGAGAGACAAGATGAGATAATTTCATTGTTCTTCCTGTGTACAAAGATGACCGTATCATCGGCATACATTTGCACAATCAACTCAGGACATACATTAGGCAAGTCATTAATGTACAGAGAAAACAGTAATGGTCCAATAATGGAACCTTGTGGAACCCTAATATGTGCATTTTATTCTGCTTCTGCTGGTAGGATATAAAGTCAGCAACAGTGAGAGGAAAACAAATAACAGGGTTTCACTGGGTAGTTCACCATAGAAGCACTCTCGAATAATTGTGTGTTGCAACTGAAGAGGAAAGTTAAGGTTTTAACCAACGACATAAGGATTGTATTTTAGAAGATTGTCCAGAGGTTTAAAGAAAAGGTTTAACCGATGAAAATAATTTTACCAATTCAATACACACAAAGCTCTTATCATTACAAACATATCACATTGGCTTTCATAAGCCCAGCCTAACCAGAAGTAGACCATCATAATGTGCTTCCTGTATTTTTAGAGAACTTTTACAATCTCAGACCTGCAGAGGAACCAGAGACGCTGAGGAGAGACTCTCAGACCTGCAGAGGATCCAGAGACACTGAAGAGGAACCAGTCCATAACCTGAACCCAGCATAAAGAGGTTCAGTGAATGTGGTTCTGATGGTGTGGAGGTGGATCAGTCTGTCAGAGGAGACTCTGTAGAAGGAGAGAGAACCAGCAGGATGATTCAGATACACTGCTACTCTACCAGAGGGGGAGGAGGGGGAGGAGGTGCGTGTTCTTCTCTCATTGTGCCAGACAGAGTAACACCCGTCAGAGTATCTCAGACTCCAGGACTGATCATTCCATCCAAACCTACAGTCCTTACTGTCTCCTCTCCTGCTGATTCCTCTGTAAGTCACTGCTATATGAACCTTTCCGCTCCACTCGACCTCCCAGTAGCAGCGACCAGTCAGAGCTTCTCTGCACATCAGCTGTTCGTAGAAGTCAAACCTCTCTGGATGATCAGGATATGGCTCCTCCCTCCTCACAAGTGTCACCGTCCTGTTGTCTTCAGACAGTTTGAGTCCTCTGTGAGCTGTGTTTGAGTCCAGCTCCAGTTCACAGGCATCTGATGGAGAGAACAGCTGCAGGTTATCATCTGTTCATTTATGAACTACTTTACTGACTGACAGAAACCATTCAGACTGACGTCTCATATTCACTGAGAATGATGTCTAACAGCCTGATCTTCATCAGCAGGTGATCCATCAATGATCTCAGACCTAATACTTATTATTGTAAAATAAGAGATAAGGAAAGGGAAACAGCATCAGCGCTCAGCTGTTGATCTACTGTCACTATCCAAAGAGTCTCATGTGAAGAAGCTTTCACAGGAACATGTGGAGATGATATTAAAGTTTCAGTTGCTAACACACTAAAATCTCACATAAAGCATAATTAGTTCAACTCACACTCAAAGAGCCTGAGCTCAAAACTCTAAACACATTTTCAGCTCTGCACCCAATCTGCACTTTTTGCAAAACGGGGTTAGGGTTAGGGAGGGGGGAGAGCGAGAGAGGAGAGAGAGAGAGAGGAGTAGAGAGAGAGAGAGAGAGATAGATAGAGAGAGAGAGAGGAGAGATATCGAGAGAGAGAGAGAGAATCGATGAGAGAGCCTCGATAGAGAGCGAGAGCTTCTCTATAGCATCTCTCAGATCTCCTATCAGAGAGAGAGAGAGAGAGGGAAGATGAATTGAAGTCAGTTGAAGAGTAATCTGCAGCATTTAGCCTGTATCTGTAATCCAACACATTCTCACTCCCAGCTCGGCCTATGTTGACGTCATGTCAGGTTCCCTGTCGTCACTTTCCAACGCAAGGGGGGCCCTTTAGCGTCGAGTTTCAACTCTCAGGGCGTCCCATTGACTTGCATTGAGCTCCCTGAACGCTGGTAATAGAGGAGTTGGGATCGTGGAGAAATGCTCTCTGCAGATCCATTCTCACAGCGTTTATCAACCTTTTTCTAACTCAATATCAAGCCACACTTATTGTTTTTACTTCTTTATTTTAATTGAATAATGCAGGACTTGTGTTGCCGTCAGTTATGGAGAGAGTAGGGGCTCAGAATACTAACATCTGTATTGTTTCATCGTTTTTTCCTTCTAATTTTGCATTATTTTCTAAACCACACACTGTTATTTACTCAACAATAACACATCATTATCCTTGTGTTTATTTATTTGTTTGATTGTATAATGTCGGACTTTTGGAGTCTGTCAGGACCGAACAGTCGGAGCAGCTCATTCGAACACAGGAAGCTGTATTTTCAAAATAAGAGTTCATTTTAATATTATGTTTGATAATATATTTTTGATTAACTAGACCACTGGTCATGTTACGACCATATTTTCTGTCGGTTTGGTGTTACAAATATAAAAACAATATGGATAACAAAATACATCCATCATAAACTAAACTGGAAACAGCAGTATATTGTATTGTGTTAACACTGTACGTTATTATTTTTTGATACGTTATATTTGATGAAAACATAAACATATTAAGAGTACATACTTTCATAGGGGGAAAGTAGAAGCTCTATGTCAAATCTGATGTTACTTAATGTGCCGTTGCCATGGCAACAGATCCCTCGCCATGCAACACGGAGTCGCTGTTACTCCTATAAAAATGGTCCAAACGGCACCAGACTCTATGCCAATTATGGGATGTCATCATATGCCGTTTCCAACGATGTTGTTGTAACTCAATGGAAAATCGTCCTAACGGCACCAGACTTCAGATGATGGCTAATGGTCCGGCCCTCAACAGCTCTATTGCAATTAGGGGATGTCATCATATGCCGTTGCCATGGCGCCAGATCCCTCGCCATAAAACACGGTGTTGTCGTAACTCAATGGAAAATCGTCCAAACGGCACCAGATTTCAGATGATGGCTAATGGTCCGGCCCTCAACAGCTCTATGCCAATTATGGGATATCATCAGGCATAATAGCCCTTTGCCTCCCAATTCCCAACCTGACACCATACGTCTCGGTGTGTTCTGTCAGCCCCTGCTTCTTCCCCATTTCCTGCCCCTGTCCAGGATCCGTTCTCAGGAACTCGTCTGGCTTTTGGAGGTCCACAGAGCCTCCAAAAGGCTCCTAAGAGAAGGAGTCGCAAGTCCAGGCTACCAGCCCCAGAAGCCATGCTTCCGGTTCCAGTACCAGCCCCAGCAGCTATGGTTCTGGCTTCCGTACCGGCTCCAGTACCGGCCCCTGCAGCCATGGTTCCGGCTCCAGTTCCGGCCCCTGCAGCTATGGTTCTGGCTTCCGTACCGGCTCCGGTACCGGCCCCTGCAGCCATGGTTCCGGCTCCAGTACCGGCCCCTGCAGCCATGGTTCCGGCTCCAATATCGGCCCCTGCAGCCATGATTCTGGCTCCCGTACCGGCTCCAGTTCCGGCTTTCCGGCCCACTCTAGCCCCTCGTGTCCTATAGGCGTTCCGGCCAACTCCAGCTCCCCGTGTTCTGTTGGAGGTCCCGCCATCACCTTTTCCGCCGGGGGTCCTGCCGACACCATGTCCTGTTCCGTTGGGGGTTCCGCTGAGGGTCCTGCAAACTCTGCGTCCTGTCCTGTTGGGGGTCCCGCCGACACCTGTCTCGCCGGGGGTCCTGCCAACTCTATGTCCTGTCCCGTTGGGGGTCCCACCGACTACTGTTCTGCTGGGGGTCCTGCCAACCCAATGTCCTGGTCCGTTGGGGGTTCCGCTGGGGGTCCTACCAACTCTGTGTCCTGTTCCGTTGGGTGTCCCGCCGTCACCTGTCTCGCCGGGGGTCCTGCCAACTCCATGTCCTGTTTCGTTGGGGGTTCTGCTGAGGGTCCTGCCAACTCTGTGTCCTGTCCTGTTGGGGGTCCCGCCGACTACTGTTCTGCCAGGGGACCTGCCAACCCCATGTCCTGGTCCGTTGGGGGTTCCGATGGGGGTCCTGCCAACTCTGTGTCCTGTTCCGTTGGGGTTCCGCCGTCACCTGTCTCGCCGGGGGTCCTGCCAACACCTTGTCTTGTTTCGTTGGGGGTTCCGCTGGGAGTCCTGCCAACTCCGTGCCTTGACCTGTTGGGGGTCCCGCCGACACCTGTCCCGCTGGGGGTCCCACCAACACCTGTTCCGTCGGAGGTCCAGCCAGCTCTTAATCCTATTCAGTCAGAGGTCCCGCTGCCACCAGATCCTGACCCGTCTACACCATGTCCAGCTCTGTTGGGGGTCCTGCTGACACCTCCTCCGCCGACACCGTGTCCTGTTCCGACGGCGGTCCCGTCGACACCAGCCCTTGTTCCGTCTGGGGTCCAGTCGACACCAGCCCTTTCCCCGTCCGGGGTCCCACTAACACCAGCCCATGTTCTGTCCAAGGTCTCGTCTGTGCCTGTCCCATCGTGGGTTCTGTCTGCACCTGTCCCGACGGCTACGGTTCCTGTCCGGCCGACACCGGTTCCTGTCCGGCCGACACCGGTTCCTGTCCCGACAACACTGGTTCCTGTCCTGCCATCCCCAGCTCCCAGTGCTCCTGATTCCTGTGCTCCTGCTCCGGCGATCCAGCTGACCCCGGAGAGGTCCCAACGCGGCCTACGCCGTCTTCCTGCCCGTCCTCCGGAGCTGTCCCGTCGCCGCCTTCTTGCCCGTCCTTGTGCCCGGCCCCCTGAGTTCCCCAGCCGCGGCCTTCGCCCTCGAGCCCGGCCCCCTGAGTGCCGCAGCCTTCGCCCTCGAGCCCGGCCCCCTGAGTTCCCAGCCGCGGCCTTTGCCCTCGAGCCGGACCCCCTGAGTGCCGCGGCCTTCGCCCTCGAGCCCGGCCCCATGAGTTCCCCAGCCGCGGCCTTCACCCTCAAGCCCGGCCCCCTGACTTTCCCAGCCGCTGCCTTCGCCCTTGAGCCGGGCCCCCTGACTTTCCCAGCCGCTGCCTTCTCCCTCGAGTCCGGCCCCCCTAATTTACCCCGACGAGGCCTTCACCCCTGTCTTCTGCACTTTGAGTTTCCCCGCCGCGGACTTCCCTGCTCTGTTGCTGTTCCCCCGGGCCGTCCGCACGAGTCCCCCTTCTTGGCCTCTACCTTGACCCTGGGCTGTCCGCCTGAGTCCCCCTTCTCGGCCTCTGCTTTGCCCCTGGGCCGTCCGCCCGAGTCCCCCTTCTCGGCCTCTGCTTTGCCCCTGGGCCGCTCGCACGAGTCACCCTTCCCTTCTAGTAGTTGTTTCCTCAACTTAATGTGTTGCTTAAAATAATACTTCTGCATCCAGTCTGTGACACTGAGAGTGTTGCACGGCCAGATACGGCTCAGCTGACTCAGATAAGGAGATATATGATACATTATGATGTGATATGCCGCGGACTGTACTTAATGTTACTCTGATCCGGTTACTTATGTTGTGGCAGATATTTAAGTAAGCTTTCTTAACGCTAATGTTATAATTGTCAGATTGCTCTGAAGATGGGAGGTCATATTCTATTAATGTTCACGTTCACACTGAGTTGATCTCTTAACCGATCAGGTTAGCCGCTCAGCATAAGTTACCATGGAGATCTAGCCCGCTAAAAAGAGAACCAGCGTCGTAGGACCGGAAACCCAGAGTTTTGCCTGAAGTTAGCCGGCTAAGCGAAAATCCTGCTTTGTAGTACATGCCTCTGCTCTGTATGTTCTTGTAGCCTTGAAATAAAGGTATTTTCTGTTTAATCTGCATTTGGGTCCTGCCTGCTTCACTCAACCCTGACAGGTACACACATATTGATAGATGTCTTGTAATGCACTGTTGAGGATGCGACCCAAGTTTTTCATCTCCGACCTTGTCAGGTATTGAACATTCAATAAATAAAGAACACAGAATTATTAAATATAAAACACAGAATTTGTGTGATTATACTAAATGATTTAAAAATAAACACCACTGCATATTTACAACTGTTACACATGCTGCTGTAACGAATTTTTCTCCAACTTGGGATCAATAAAGTATATCTTATCTTAAGACGATCGATGGCTACTGCCATATTTGCAAAATGTGCCTCTGAACCTTGAACAGTGCATGTTTCAGGCTCATCAATTAACAACAAGAGGGGTCACAGACATAAGACCAGCTGTTAAATAAAGCTCTCCTGACCGTAGCTGTCATGTCGTATATATTAATACTGCCCATTATGGACACAAGCTATTTTCACACATTTATTAATTATATGTTTTCAATTTGAGTGTTTCCTATCCCCTCCAGGGATGTACACAATTTAATACTGGCAACTTCTTATTATGGGAAATACGAAAACATATTTTAAAACTACAACTCACAGTAGAGACATGCCATAGAGCATGTTGCAAAACACACAATAGCCAGCATGTGTAGTTCTGGGGACGGGGTGGGGGGAGGGGGGGACTCGTTTAAAATCTGGGCTGAAATGGTGTCAGGGCCATTCTCATACACAGGTGCTCATTGGTTAGCCTCGGTTAGCCTGCCGTGGAACGATATTTATTTTTTGTGGCCAGGACACGGCTGGCTTGAGCGAACAAGTTGATAGCCAGCGTTGTAGGACAGTAGCACCAACGTAAACGTGCCCAACGTAATTGTTCGTCGTGGCACTCGCGTGAGGCAGTCGCAATTTTTACAGGCTCCCACTACATGTTAGCATCTGGCATCTGTTAGCATCTAGCTCTCCTGTTTACAAACATTTAGCCATCCCTGCTTATACAAGTAGTAGTTTTAGTTGTCTGCGATCTGCGGAGACGTCGCGAAGAGACGGAGAGGCTCCACCTGTTGCTGCATGCGATCTGCGATCTACGGAGGCCTGCTCGTCGTGAAGAGACGGAGCAGCTCCACCTGTTGCTGACTGCGACCTGCGATCTACGGAGGCCTGCTCGTCGCGAAGAGACGGAGCGGCTCCACCTGTTGCTGCCTGCGATCTGCGATCTGCAATCTACGGAGGCCTGCTCCCACCTGTAGAGTACGGCTGTACTGGAGAGGTTTTTACCCCGGAGTCGTCGCGGAGAGACGGAGTGGATCCACGCTTCGGGCTTGGCATGCTTCCACCGGGCGTGTGCTGCTGTGCGGAGGAGGATTTTACCACGGCTGGGGCCTGCTTTCCACCTGTCCTGGTTCTGCTGTTGCAGAGGCCTGCTTTCACCCCGGGGATACCACGGAGGGACCGGAGCGCTTCCATGCTGCTGCTTTCGCCTGTCCTTTGCTGCTGCGCTGATTTTCTCCAGGAACATCGCGGATACTGTGTGCTGGTCTGGGAAAATGGCCCATATCGGGATTCTGCTGTGCCTGTTAACTGTTTTGAACTATGAGAAGATCTCTAGTCATTCTGAGAAGTCTACTGGATTCAGGTCTGTTCTGCCACCCACAGTGGGCATCCCCTGCATTCCGGTGTTTCTAAATTAGATGACAATGTATGTGTGTCGTTTAAGAGGAAAAGATGCCTGTTTTTTTTGTTGCTATTACTGTCAGGAAATGTACAACCTAACCCTGGTCCGCCCAGTAGTAGTAGTCAGATCGCTACTCCTGCTGATTTTAAAGCTAGGTCTGGGTTGGGTTTCATCCACTTGAATGTGCGCAGTCTGTTAGGTAAACTAGATTTTGTCCGCATTTGGGCTCGACTGACGCTGACGTCATTGTCTTATCAGAAACATGGCTAAACAAATCTATTTTGGCCTCTGACATTGCCTTAAATGGTTATAATGTGTATCGTTCCGACCGGCCTAATACAGGTGGTGGCGTTGCCATTTATGTTAAGAATAAGTTCAGTGTATCCACATTAGTTTCCAAATCGATCAGTAAGCAATTCCAATTTTTAGCCATAAATATAGAAGTGGCAAAGGGTCAACAGGTCATGGTGGTGAGCTGTTACAGACCCCCCTCAGCTGTCAAGGACTCCTTGTCTTCGCTAGCAAATATTTTATCGCAGCTAGACTACAAGGAAATAGTGCTACTTGGAGATTTTAACTGGGACTGGTTAACTGCAGTGTCAGAGGATTTAAAAAACCTTTGTATCTCCTTAAATGTTACTCAGATTGTTGACAGTCCTACTCGCCCTAACATTAAGTCTCCTAATAAATCCTCCCTAATTGATCTCATTCTAACTAATGCTCCCTATAAATACTCATCTGTGGGAGTATTTGCGAATGATGTGAGTGACCACTGTGCTGTAGCCACAATTAGGGACACTAATGGCGCGTTTCCACTGCAGCGGGTAGCCCCGTTTAAGCGTCCTTAACCGTCCTCAAGCGGCCAGGCCGGTTTTTGGTGGCGTTTCCATATAGCCTAGTACCGGCCAGCGGGTACTTTTTCCCTCTTTTTCCGGCCCCATAAAATCGTGGTTCTATCAGACCAGGGCCAGGGCTGAACTAGTGACGTCAACACTCTCGACTGCTGATTGGTCAGAGAGAATCGTCACAAGATTGCGCGCGAGTTCATCCCTAGCGTCGCATATATATCTAGAAGCAAGCTTGCAGCATTTTTATAAACAGCATTTTGTAAACGGATGAGCTACAAAAATGGCTACGTCTAATAAGAAAAGCACACCGTGGTCGACCGAGGAGGTGACGACGTTCCTACATCTCATTGGGGATGATCAAATCCAGCGGGAGCTCGACGGAACAACTCGAAATGTGAACAAAAACAAAGCCGATCGCCCCGCCTACACTGCGTTGCTACCCCAGGTCCTAAACTGTAATGGAAATGCGCCACGGCCTGGGCCGTCCAGCGAGGCAGCCCGAGGCCAGAGCGAGGACGCTTAGGGACGCTTAAACGGGGCTACCCCGCTGCAGTGGAAACGCGCCATTAGGTTCAAAAGGTTAAACCTCATATTATTATTAAGAGAGACATAAAACATTTTGTGGAGCAGGCTTTTGTTCATGGTCTGTTTGGGTTTGATTGGGGAAAAATCGATCTGTGTGCTGATTTAGAAACTGCAAGGTCTTATTTTTATCTTGGTTTTATGGAGATCATTGATAGACATGCACCCCTGCGTACATTTAGAGTAAAGGGACGAGACAATCCTTGGTTTTCTGCTGAACTGTCCAGTCTCCTTCATAATAATTCCTTACATTTATTATAGTGCTTTTCCAGATGCTCAAAGCGCTTTACAAATACACATTACATACATGCAATGGTCATGTACAGTGGACAATACCCACAGGAGCAAGTTCAGGTGAAGTGTCTTGCCCAAGGACACAACGGCTTTACAGACGCAGCAGCGGCGGGTTTCACCCCTTGATCTGATGATCATTGCACAGCGCACTGCGCCACACCGTCCATCTTCACGCCTCGAAATCATCGAGGCGCTTTTACAAGTACACATTAGTATCATACATGTACTGTGGACAATACCCACAGGAGCAAATCCGGGTGAAGTGTCTTGCCCAAGGACACAAGTGGCGGCAGGAGCGGGTTTCGAACTGGAGTTCCCCAGCACCCCCCTTGATCTGATAATCAGATGCACAGACCACTGCGCCACCCGTCCCGTTCATGAGAGAAAACAAGGCCTGGGCAAAGGCTAGGAAATCAGGCTCAGAGGTAGAATGGCTGTGATCTAGGCAGCTAAGGAATAGCTTCACTTCACATGTCAAAAGTGCTAAGTCAAAGTACTATTTGTCAGTTTCCACAGAAAACCTAAATAATCCTAGGAAATTTTGGAAAGCCATAAAATCGATATCCACCGGTGAGATCCGTAATGAGCTACCTCCGTGCCTCACCACAGCATCTGGCTCTATATCGGACAGGGCTACTATGCTAAATTGCTTTAATGAGCATTTTGTGTCCTGTGGCTCTATGTTTGATTCTGTGACTAACTCTGCTTCTGTGAACACCCAATCCGTGACTCTGAACAATATGGTCTGGAAAACCCTTTCAGTTTTACTCCTTTTACTGTTAATGTAGTTCATGAAGCTTTAACCAAGTTAGATCCTAAGAAACCGGCCGGCCCGGACAACGTAGAACCTTTCTTTTTAAAGATAGCTGCAGATTTTATTGCTCTTCCTCTCACTACTCTTTTTAACCTCTCCCTCAGCTCAAATGCAATTCCAAAACTATGGAAGTCAGCGTCCTGCCTTTGCTAAAAGGAGGGGAGGCAACTATTTAAAATAACTATAGGCCAATCTCTAAATTGTCAGTTCTGGCGAAGGTGCTCGAACGCCTAGTGAGTGAAGGAGTAAAGGAGTTATATCTCTCACAGGCTCCACCCTCTACTGGACTCTATGGGTACTACCTTACCCTGCGAGCATTCTCCCACTGAGCCTACCTGAATGCGCGCGCATCACACCGTATAAAAGGAGGCCTCGCCTCCTGACTATCATCCTTTTCTCTTCAGCAGCGGAAGTGATTCCACGAGAGACTGAGACGTTTGAAAGAAGAAGAAAGAGTTATCATACCTCCACTGCTGTCCTTCGTGCCCTGGCTGAAATAGCGGGCGCCGATCCCCACCACCTTTGCTTCGAGTGTTTGGGGGACCAGGATATGGCCGAGTCGGTGCCATTCACGTTCGCCATTCCTTCCGGGTCTGGCGTCCATGGAAGTCCACCGCCCAGGGCTGTACTCTCCCTGGATGATGATCATGGCGGCGGGTGTGTGGGCTACTCACTCATTGCTAGAGATGCCCCCGCCTCACCAGGTCAGAGCGATTATTGGGCTGCGAGGCCGAATAAGTAGCTTGGTCCACGGGCCTTGCCCCAGGCCCGGTTCCCCCGGGGACCGGTGCTCGGTGGCTTCACATGATATAGGGTTGACCCTACTTCATCACAGGCCGCCGCCGCCCGCCGTGTGATGTCCCTGGGATATCATGCCGCGTGGCACTTTCCAAAGAGGATCGTGTTGATCTCCTGGGAGCCCCCGTGTTTACGGAAGGGCTCTTTGGATCGATCTCCTTGCTCACGGGATGAGGAGTAGTCGCAGCGTGGCTGATTCTTGCCCATCCCCAGAGGAAGAAACACTGTCCTACACGCCCCGAAAACCCCAGTATAGGGAGCCAGCAGGTGGGCGTGTGCACGTGAGTGGAATAAACCGAGTGCTGTAAAAGCACTGTGCGGGTTCAAGAGACGCTATTGCCGGCGTGCTGTTGTCAGAAAACACACCTTGCCTGGTATAATAGCTCCGATTAATGCATTTCACCGTTGCAATGGGAAATACAGCGTTAATACGTGGGCGCGACCTCTTGCCTTTGACCAGTATAGTGTTATCAACAGCTCCCGGAAACGTAAGTTCTAATATTACACTAGATAGTAAACTAGAATGCTTTTCAGCCATAAACCTTGAACAATTAAATTCAATGATTCTCTCTTCTAAACCATCAACGTGCATGTTAGACCCAATTCCAACTAAGCTGTTGAAGGAAGTTTTTCCATTAATTAGCACTTATTTATTAAATATTATGAATATGTCTTTATTATCAGGCTATGTTCCACAATCATTCAAAGTAGCAGTGATAAAAAAGCACAACCTCGATCCAGAGGTTTTAGCCAATTATAGACCTATTTCTAATCTTCCGTTCCTCTAAAAAATTATTCGCAAAACAGCTGTGTGATTACTTAAAAAACAATGATTTATTTGAAGATTTTCAGTCTGGCTTTAGAACACATCAAAGCACAGAGACAGCTCTGGTTAAAGTCACAAATGACATTCTAATAGCCTCAGACAAGGGATTTGTCTCTATTCTTGTTTTGCTCGATCTCAGTGCTGCATTTGATACTATCGACCATGATATCTTATTGCAAAGACTAGAGCACTTAGTTGGCATACAGGGAACTGCTTTAGGCTGGTTTAGGTCCTATCTATCTGAACGCTCTCAGTTTGTACGTGTCAACGATGAATCTTCCACGCAAACCAAAGTTAGCCATGGAGTGCCACAGGGCTCAGTGCTCGGACCTATTTTGTTCACATTATACATGCTTCCGTTAGGCAATATTATAAGGAATCATTCTGTACATTTTCATTGTTATGCGGATGATACTCAACTATATTTATCAATCAAGCCTGATGAAATTAATCATCTAAATAAAATTCAAGACTGCCTCAAGGACTTAAAAACGTGGATGACCTTAAACTTTTTGATGTTAAACACGACCAAAACTGAAGTTATTGTACTCGGCCCGAAGAATCTACGAAACAAATTATCTAAGGATATATTAACTATGGATGGCATTAATTTGGCCTCCAGTGAGACTGTAAGGAATCTTGGTGTTATATTTGATCAGGATTTATCCTTTAACGCCCACATAAAATCAATTTCAAGGACTGCCTACTTCCATCTACGTAACATTGCAAAAATCATGCATATCTTGCCTCAAAACGATGCAGAGAAACTAATCCATGCATTTGTTACTTCAAGGCTGGATTATTGTAACTCTTTATTATCAGGGTGTACCAAGAAGTCAGTCAAGTTTCATCAGCTGATTCAAAATGCTGCAGCTCGTGTACTAACCAGAGTTAGGAAAAGGGACCACATTACTCCTGTTCTGGCTGCCTTACACTGGCTCCCTATAGAACACAGGATAGAATTTAAAATTCTTCTTCTCGCCTACAAAGCCCTTAATGGGCAGGCGCCATCTTACCTTAAAGAACTCATTATACCTTACTGTCCTACTAGGGCATTGCGTTCCAAGAATGCAGGGTTGTTGGTTGTTCCTAGAGTCTCTAAAAGTACAATGGGAGCCAGAGCCTTTTCTTATCAAGCTCCACATTTGTGGAATCAGCTTCCAGTTTGTGTTCGGGCGGCAGACACCCTATCCGTTTTTAACAGTGCGCTTAAGACCTTCCTTTTTTATAAAGCTTATAGTTAGGGCTGATTAGATTCAGCCCCTAGTTTTGCTGATATAGGCTTAGTTTTGTCGGGGGACATCTTACTTCTTCCTTCTCTCTGTCTATACCTGTGTACTCTCATGTTCCGATTAACCCAGCTTCCCCAGATTTCTTTCTTTTGGTGTCTATTTACGCCGGCATCCGGAGTCATGGATGATCCTGCGGTCCTGTGTCCTGCATCGCGAGGTCCTTGTACAATGTGAGGGTCTAAGGACAGAGGGTCTAAGGACAGAGGGTCTAAGGACAGAGGGTGTCGTATTGTCATACTGATATTCTGTACAAACTGTGAAGTCCACTGAGACAAATGTAACATTTGTGATATTGGGCTATATAAATAAACATTGATTGATTGATTAATTGATTGATTGATATTTGCTGCAGGTCTCCCTTGAAAAAGAGATCTATGATCTCAATGGGACCATCAATCAATCAATCAATCAATGTTAATTTATATAGCCTGTTGAGAGTTTTCATAGTATGTTTAATACGTAAAACGAAAGTTAGTTATAATCAAATATAATCAATTATATTCTTGTATAACCCACAATGAAAATGCTTCATATTTTAGGTTTTTCTATAGTTACAGTATAAACAAAACCAAGTGGTTTGTTAAGTTGAGTGTAAGGCCTATAAGAGTTATGGGTGTCTCTGATAAGAGAGTAGGCCGTTTTTTCCCTCTCCTCTGACAGCAGTTCACAGGGAGGGGGGCTCCTGACTGAAGGAGAAATACATTGAGGCGTCAAAAAGTTGGTTATGTCATAGCCATAGAATATGTCTGTTCATGTCCTGTTTTCTACACAAACATGGGAAGGTGTGTCTTAGGCCATAGCCAATAGAAGATGTTGGTTGGGAATAGAGGAGGTGTTTGTTTTTTGGGGTTTCGATCCGGTTTTTTGAGCATAAAGAGACTGGTTTTTTGAGAGAGCGCGAGAGAGAGGGGGGGGTTTCCCCTGGTATACTCTCTCCCGGTAGGCTTTGTCCTTCAGAGCTGGGTTAATAGCTCTCGGTAAGGTTCTCTCAAACTTGGTAAATATCTCTTGAATTTGTTGGTTGAAATGCTGAGTGAATTTCTTTGAATGCTGAGTGAATTTCTTGGTTGGAATGCTGAGTGGAATGATTTGATGGGAGATGTGTTTGTGAGATGTGTTTGTGATTAGTAACCGCCACCGTGAGGATCTTCCTCCGAAATACCTGCGGGAGATAGGTGTGTGTTTTTGAATGTTATTCCCGCCGTCTGTGTCGGAAAAAAACGGTATGAAACTGATGTGAATTGATTTGGTGAATGAAAAGTTGAATGCGCTTTTTATTGTCACCGGTCTTTTTATGAGGAAATACCTCTAAATTCTATCGGGAGAATTTTAAAATGTCACAACTGAATTGGGCAGTTGAAATTAAACATTTTGGTAATAAATGTAAGACTGTGAATTAAAGTTTCATATTTGAACATGATCACAGCACCATTTTTTTAGTATGATTATAATGTTGTAAAGAGAGAAGGTAAAAACCCTGTATTAGTTTGGACCTATTTTTCTTCAAATAAACTGATCCCACCTTTTTGGACTGGGATAACTTAAAAGACAACCTGTGCTCTCCTCTCCTGCTTCAAAGGTAAGATTGCACCCTGCCACACACACTTAGGTAGGAGCACACTCCATTTACTGATATCAAAATCCTTCGGGATCCCTTAAACAGATTAAAAAAGAGTTGTCTGAATTGAAACAGCAGTTAATTGAACCTGGTTCTTCAGGAGTTAGTAGAGGTGAGATCTTGCTGACGTTGGTGGATCTGAGCCAAGCAGTAAACTTACATAGACTCAATAACTTCGGTCAGGTCAATTAGTGGGTCAGAGTAATTTACCGGAATAAATTATCAGGACCTCGCCGACTCTAAACAGTCCTTAGACCCTCTGTCCTTGGACCCTCTGTCCATAGTCCCTCTGTCCTTAGACCCTCACATCGTACAAGGAAAAACTTCCAGAGAAAACCAGACCATCTGGTTAAATAAAGGTTTGAAATGAAATGACACGCAGGTGCTCATTGGTTAGCCTCGGTTAGCCTCGGTTAGCTCATTGGTTAGCCTCGGTTAGCCTGCCCTGGAACGATATTTATTTTTTGTGACCTCAGTTCTGACTTGAGGAAATGTTTGGTCAAACACTTTGTGTTTTGTCTCATAGTGGCGTTTTGGCACTTTTAATGAGCGCCACGTTCTCTGAACAAATGAGACACACTGGCTCTGTGCTCCCAGTTGGCCGGATGAACATGAACGAGTCCACTCAGGGTTAAAAGCTCTGTTCTCACTGTCCACGTTCCTCTTCTTGGAGAGCGCCATGTGTAATTATGTGTCTCTCCCTGTCTGCCGCTAACACGCCTGTTCACTCTCCTCTCCGCTTCTCTCCCTGTATCTCTCCTCTTCTCTCTTTCGCCCCCTGTCGGAAGCGGTTAAAATCGAATCGCCCCGTCAAAATTGAAATCCCCTATTAATGTCTCGATTATAGGTCCGGGTCCGTATAGGTCGGCTCCTGGGTCCGGATCCGGACCACGGTCCGCCTGTTGTTTAGAGTAATAATAAAATACATGGTATTTATAAAGCACTTATCCTGGTGCTCAGAGACGTTACTTTCAGTCTTCTTCTTTAAATGCACAGGTGGACACCTGGTGAGCTTTATTTCTGCTTTGTGAGTTCTACTGTTAGTTTGAATATGTCGTGCCTCACTCTGCTGTTTCCCTTTAGTTCCTTTTTTACTCTTTGTATGCAGTAATCAGAGCCTGCTGGGGGAGCGTACTGAGAACATTTCTAAACTGATCTTTCGGAACTGGAGCTGAATACATTTTAAAGTAACCCTCCAAACCCTGAATATCAGAATATACCTATAACAGCTAAAAGAAAAAGTGATCTTTCTGTTAAGAAATGTATCTGTTGGTTCTGTGTTCACTTTGTTGTGTTTCTGGATCTCATGTGGAGTGTAACCTGTGCAGCTCTGAGGAATCAAACTGAAAACACACTCACACTTCCTCAGACCAGGTTTCAACCACTGCAGTCCACCATGGTCCATCCTGCAGGAAGAAACACAGTCAGGATCAACTTCATACACCTTCACTCAAATCCACCATTAGACAGGAAGCAGAGTCCCTCAGTCAGTGACAGAGACTCAGTCTGTCTGTCTGTCCGTCTGTCTGTCTGTCTCTCTCTGTCCGTCCGTCCGTCTGTCTGTCTGTCTGTCTGTCTGTCTGTCTGTCTGTCTGTCTGTCTGTCTGTCTGTCTGTCTGTCTGTCTGTCTGTCTGTCTGTCTGTCTGTATGTCTCTGTCTGTCTGTCTGTACCTGAGTGTCTCCAGTCTCCAGAGTGGATCTTCACGTCCAGCAGACAGCAGCTTCTCTCCTGAGTCTCCTGGATGATTGTAGCTCAGGTCCAGCTCTCTCAGATGGGAGGAGGGGTTGGAGCTCAGAGCTGAAGCCAGAGAAACACAGCCTTCCTCTGTGACCAGACAGCCTGACAGACTGCACACACACACACACACACACACACACACACACACACACACACACACACACACACACACACACACACACACACACACACACACACACACACACACACACACACACACACACACACACACACACACACACACACACACACACACACACACACACACACACACACACACACACACACACACACACACACACACACACACACACACACACACACACACACACACACACACACACACACACACACACACACACACACACACACACACACACACACACACACACACACACACACACACACACACACACACACACACACAATGAGGCGGATCATCTTCGTCTTTTGTAGCAGAAAACCTTCAACCAAATATTGATGACCAGAAATGCTTTTTACAGTCACCATTTTAACCAATGGAATTGAATGGACAATTAGTTGAACCGACATTACAAACTCAACGTATGTATTATATTCTTTGGACCACAAACAAGTTTAAATACAGACTAATATGATCAAAGTGACTACATTAGCAAAGAACTTCAGGATAACATTGCTGCCACGTTTAATACTGGATGATAAGAAAGCCTCAACATTTGACTTGTTCCTCAGGTCCAGCTCAGACTAGAGGACCAGCAGCTGAGGACTGAGGACAGAGCTTCACAGCTTCTCTCTGACAATGCACAAACACTAAATTAATTAAATTAAAGGTCCATCCAATAGTTCATAAAAGAACTAAATAAGTGTTCAGAGGGTCAACATTTTTAAACAGCTTTTCACTGACCTGAGAGTCTCCAGTTCACAGTGTGGACTCTCCAGTCCAGCAGACAGCAGCTTCACTCCTGAATCCTGCAGGTCGTTGTTACTCAGGTCCAGCTCTCTCAGACTAGAGGACTGGGAGCTGAGGACTGAGGACAGAGCTGCACAGCTTCTCTCTGACAGGTTACAGACACTCAGTCTGGAGAGGAATCAGTAACACAGAAGAAATCAATAACAAACTTGTATTTGTTTCTGATTAAATAATAAATAAATGTAACCTGGATAGTTATGTGTTCACGTACAGAGCTTTGTTGGAGGCTTTGACCACTGGCAGCAGCCTCAGAAGAGCCTCCTCTGAAGCAGAGTATTTCTTCAGGTCAAACACGTCCAGATCTTCTCCTGATGACAGTAAGATGAAGACCAGAGCTGACCACTGAGCAGGAGAGAGATTCTCTGTGGAGAGACTTCCTGAACTCAGGGACTGTTGGATCTGCTTCACTAGAGAACGATCATTCAGTTCATTCAGACAGTGGAACAGGTTGATGCTTCTCTCTGGAGAGGGAGCCTCTTCTATCTTCTTCTTGATGTACTGGACTGTTTCCTCTTCAGTCCCTGAGTCACTTCCTGACTGTGTGAGCAGGCCTCGTAGGAGTTCCTGATTGGTCTGCAGTGAAAGACCCAGGAGGAAGCGGAGGAACAAGTCCAGGTGTCCGTTTGGACTCTGTAAGGCCTGGTCCACAGCACTCTGGTAGAGATGTGAGAGTTCAGGTTTGACCTCATACTGCTGGGAGGTTGTTGGTTCTTCTGCCAGCAGGTTGACTCCAGAGTTGATGAAGGTCAGATGGACATGAAGAGCAGCCAGAAACTCCTGAACGCTCAGATGGACGAAGCAGAACACCTTGTCCTGGTACAGTCCTCTCTCCTCTCTAAAGACCTGTGTGAACACTCCTGAGTACACTGAGGCTGCTGTGATATCGATGCCACACTCTGTCAGGTCGTGATCATAGAAGATCAGGTTGCCTTTCTGCAGCTGCTCAAAAGCCAGTTTCCCCAGAGACTCCATCATCTTCCTGCTCTCTGGACTCCAGTGTGGATCTGTCTCAGCTCCTCCATCATACTTGATGTTCTTCACTTTGGACTGAACCACCAGGAAGTGGATGTACATCTCAGTCAGGGTCTTGGGCAGCTCTCCTCCCTCTCTGGTTTTCAACACCTCCTCCAGAACTGAAGCAGAGATCCAGCAGAAGACTGGGATGTGGCACATGATGTGGAGGCTTCGTGAGGTCTTGATGTGGGAGATGATGGTGCCGGCCTGCTCCTGATCTCTGAATCTCTTCCTGAAGTAAACCTCCTTCTGTGGGTCAGTGAACCCTCGGACCTCTGTCACCATGTCCACACACTCAGGAGGGATCTGATTGGCTGCTGCAGGTCGTGTGGTTATCCAGAGGCGAGCAGAGGGAAGCAGCTTCCCCCTGATGAGGTTTGTCAGCAGCACATCCACTGAGGTGGACTCTGTGACATCAGTCAGGATCTCAGTGTTGAGGAAGTCCAGAGAAAGTCGACACTCATCCAGACCGTCAAAGATGAACACGACCGGGAACTGATCGAACCTGCAGATTCCTGCGTCTCTGGTTTCAGAGAAGAAGTGATGAACAAGTTCCACCAAGCTGTACTTGTTCTCTCTCACCACGTTCAGCTCTCTGAAGGTGAATGGAAATATGAACTGGATGTCCTGGTTGGCTTTGCCTTCAGCCCAGTCCAGAGTGAACTTCTGTGTTATGACTGTTTTCCCAATGCCAGCCACGCCCTTTGTCAGCACTGCTCTGATTGGTGCATCTCTTCCAGGTGAGGCTTTAAAGAGGTCTTCTTGTCTGATGGTTGTTTCTGGTCTGTGTGGTTTCCTGGATGCTGATTCAATCTGTCTGACCTCATGTTCCTTGTTGACCTCTGCAGACCCCCCCTCTGTGATGTAGAGCTCTGTGTAGATCTGGTTCAGAAGGGTTTGGTTTCCTGCTTTAGCGATGCCCTCAAACACACACTGGAACCTCTCCTTCAGGGTGGATTTGAGTTTACTGCACACTGCAGCAGGAGATCCTGAATGAACGAACAACAAGTGGAATCAGTGAGTGGGTCCTGCAGAAACACTGAGACTCTGAACATGTAAGTGTGGCTGTACAGTTTGAATCAGCTCCTCAGAGGACACACTGACGCAGACGTGTGCAGTATATTAACAGCAGAGTTTGTAAATGTAAGCTTCTCCATGTTCCTCCATCTCCTCTCCATCATGTTAAATGTGTTAAACCCTCTTACTGCTCTGCAGACGCTCAGCCAGCTCCTCCTGCTTCATGCTCCTCAGGAAGTGCAGGGTGATGTTCAGAACTGCCTCTCTGCTGCTCCTCTGCTCTTCATCCTCACCGTCCAACACCTCCTCATCCTCACTCTGACTCTCTAAGCCTTCTGGGTAATCTGAACTCAGAGCCTTCTGGATCTTCTTCAGCTCGTTCTTCACAAAAGTCACGATGTTCTCCTCCAGCAGCTGGAACAGATTGATGAACATTGATCAGATGAATATCGTTAAAACTAAAGTTATCATGTTATTATGTAAAGGGTAACCCGACTCAAATCTTGACATCCTCTTTTTTCTATAATCATCCCACCCTCTTGGATTGCTCGACTGCCACCCTCACACTTAGGCAGGGCCACACCTCACTACAGAACCCTCTGGGATCTCTTAAATAGATTTAGTCGCCTGCCTTCAAACAACAGTTCATTGAACCTGGTTCTCCAGAAGTTAGCAGAGGTGAGACCTTTCAGAGGTGGATCTGAGTCTGGTGGTAAACTTGCATAGACTCATTCGCTTCTGAAAGGTCAATCAGTAGGTCTGATTAATAGTCAGGGATTAATACAGGTCCGCCGACACAGCAACAGTTAATTTAAAGAAGACAACAGTAGTAATAATGATACGCCTTCAATCACATTAGTATGCATAAAAAGTGACAGGTGGGTCCGCCCCAATCATGCTAATGAGCTAAGTCCCGCGTCCCTTTGTTTGAGGTGTGATCACATGTAGGTGTGATATCACACGGAGGTGTGAGATCCTTTGATGTGAGGGGTGAGGTGTGAAATGCCCCCCTGTAGTAGCGCCTTTGTTGTCTAATCCTTTGATGTGAGGGTTGAGGTGTTATAACATGCAGGTGTGATTTAATGATCTGATCTTGTATTTTTAATGTTTAATTACTTCACACAACTTTAAAAGCCCCTATGAAGTTGTTGTTAACTAAGGATGTTCTTTTTGAAATTGTATGGCTTGTGAACTGGATGTTCTCTTAAGTTGTATGGCTTGTAAACTAATGTTTTAATTATTTTGATTAACTACAAGGAAGTCTCTTTGAAGAGGGTAATAATAGTTATGCAAAAAGTTAAAACTAGAAAAAATGAAATACTTTTTTTAGTCATGATTTTACGGAAAAAGTCAAAAGTATAGTTTGTCAGAAAAAGAAAAATATGGAAAAGTCATTGTGTACAAATAGTATGTTGAAAATAAAAAAAAAGAAACTCAATTCATTACAAATTAATGAATATTTTACCAAGTTCCAAAGTTTTGCATCCATTAAAGAAAACCCCATTCCTTACAAAGTAATTCATAGTATACCAGTAAAAAACTGTTAAAATCACAAACTTACCTTTTAGAGAAACAGTCTTTAAGAAAACATCTAATCAGACAATGTACTTCATTTTCTAGTTTTAAGATTTTGCATAGGCAAGGCAAGGCAAGGCAAGTTTATTTATATAGCACTTTCCAACACAAGGCAATTCAAAGTGCTTTACAAAAAATGAAAGAGATTAAGGAAATGGCATTTAAAATCAGTCATTAAAAAGAAAAGCTAATAAAATAAACATTAAAAGAAAAAATACATGGATAAAAGTTACAGTGCAATTAAACATTAAAAGAAAAAGTACATGGATAAAAGTTACAGTGCAGTCTAAGATATGAATAGTTCAATTAAAAGCAGCGACAAAAAGAAAAAGAAAAAAAAAAAAAAAAAAAAAAAAGTGACAGGTGCATACCTCAAATTGTGTCTAAAAGTATTTTGGCAAGAGAAAAAAGCCTAAATCTGCCTAGGCCATTAAAATAAACCGAATTCCTTACAAAGTACTTCACATTCTACCAGTTGTTAAGTGTTGCATCAAAGTATGTCTAAAAGTATCTTAGTAACACAAGAAAAGAGAAAAAAGCCAAAATCTGTCTAGTGTCAGTAAATAAGTGTTAAAATCACAAAACTTGCCTTTTAGAGTCCCAGTCTTTAAGAAAATACATGTGTTACACAGTGACTGACATTCTACCTGTTGTAAAGTTTTCAGACAACAAACTGTATCTAAAAGTATCTTGGTTGCAGAAAAAACAAAAATCAGTAAAGCATCTAAAAAACATATATTAAAAAAAGTAATGTTAGTCAAGTCAAGTTATCAAAACTGCATTGTTTCATCGAAACAGTGTTGAAATCACAAACTCTCCATTTAGTGTTTGATTCTTTAAGAAACTCAATTCATTACAAATCAATACATATTTTACCAAGTTATAAAGTTCTGCATCCATTAAAGTGTAACTATAAGTATCTTTGTAGGAGAAAAAACAAAAATCATTTAAGTTATTTCCAGAAAACTGGATTGTCTTAAAATCCCAAAGTGCCTTTAAGAGTCACAGTCTTTAAGCAAATCTGTTCAGAAAAAGTACTTAACTTTCTACCAGTCGTAAAGTTGTCATACATAAAACTCTATCCAAAAAGTAAGAGAAAGACAACGAGATAAAAAAGCTAAATCTGCCTAGTGTCAGTAAAAAAGTGTTAAAATCACAAACTTGCCTTTTAGAGTCACAGTCTTAAATAACATCTATTTAGACAAAGTATTTCATTTTTTCTAGTTTTAACTTTTTGCATACATAAACGTGTATCTTACAGTTCCTTTGTGAGAGAATCTTCCTTATAGTTAATAACGTAATTAGACAATAAAAAAGACATGATCAAGGGGGCATTAAGATCTTTAAACTATTATTACCTTCTTCAAAGAGACTTCCTTGTAGTTAATAAAAATAATTAAAACATTAGTTCACAAGCCATACAACTTAAGAGAACATCCAGTTCACAAGCCATACAATTTCAAAAAGAACATCCTTAGTTAACAACAACTTCATAGGGGCTTTTAAAGTTGTGTGAAGTAATTAAACATTAAAAATACAAGATCAGGGGGTCATTAAGATCTTTTAAATTATTATTACCCCTCTTCATAAAAGAGACTTCCTTTTAGTTAATAAAGTAATTACACATTAGTTCACAAGCCATACAACTTAAAAAAAGAACATCTTTAGTTAACACAAATCATATTAAAAAACTAATGTAATTTAGAGAGAACAATAAAAGTTTTAGGTGACTTAGTGAGAGAAAATTAATGGCTTTTTATTTAGTTTGAGCGTATTTCTTTTTAAAACTAACTCCACCCCCCTATCTTTCTGGCATAGGATAACAGCAAAATCAGGCGGTGACAGGAGGGGGAGAGAAAGGGGGGGGGGGAAGGGGTGTGAGGGGGACAGGGGGGAGACAGTCTCACACATCCAGACTCCATTTTTCATGAAGAGCCTCAGACGGAGGGTCTGAACCCGGCACAGATACTGCATCCGTTTCTTGACTGGCGCTCCCGACGGATGGCGGTAAGTTGTCACAGGCGTCTCGCTGATTAAACCCATATCGATGCGTCTCTTGGCCATTTTACTTTTTTTGAAAGGTGACTTGATGAGTGGAAATGACTGGCTTTTTATTTAGTCTGCATGGATTTCTTTTTTTACCTAACTCCACCCCCACTATCTTCTGGCCTCATAGCCAAAGGAAGGGGGTGTGACAGGAAGGGGTGGAGAAAGGGGGGAGAGGCAGGGGGTGTGAGGGGACGGGGTGCGAGACCACCTGCGTGTGATGACACCTCACCCCTCACATCAAAGGATCTCACACATCAAACAAAGGGAGGCGGGGCTTAGCTCATTCGCATAATTGGGGGCGGGACCACCTGTAACTTTGTATACATACTAATGTGATTGAAGGCACATCATTATTACTACTGACAGGCCTGCTGGTCTAAACAGAGCAGCATGGACACAGTCAGGACCTGAATGGTAGATCATCTGTAGTTCACAGTAAATGTATATTTGTACACACCATAAATATGGAGTCCAGGTCTGTGTGATGCTTCGGGGCGGACTGATCACTGGGAACCTCTGAGAACTCCTGCAGAACTCTGTGGAGAAAACATCCAGAACATTTAAAGAGTCTAATCTGCACACAGCTGACTGAAGGTGTTCTGAGATGGAGACAGAATAACAGGGTGACTGTTGCTCAGCAGGAGGAGGGGGGGGGGGTTATAAAAACACCAACATTACTGAGGCCTGAAAGCGTCCGACCATCAGAAGCCTCCCAGCAGCTGATGGTGGGAGGAACAGAAAGCCCCATTATTATCTGGAGCCTGATTTGAACCAGTCTGTGGTGCCTTCTCCAAAGAGAGTCGGATGGTAACAGAGTCCAGTTTGAAATTCTTACCTTCCATCAGCACTTTGTCCAGCTTTAAAGTAAATAGGAGACTCCATAGACCAGTCACTCTTCATGGACTCACAGCTGGGTCCAGGTCTCTGCTGCTGGATCCTGATACAAATGAAGAAGAATTCATCTTTGTGCTCTTATTTTTATTGGATTTATGATCAAACTCACATTTTAAACAGGCCAACGCTGCAAATGTCCCGCAGTGGAACTCCTCAGAAAGAAGCTGATCACGTGACACACTTCTACATTCTCACCTTCCCTCTGCAGGACGTCCAGATTTAAAGGTAAGAGGGTGATCCATATACCTGTCACTCTTCATGGACACACAGCTGGATCCAGGTCCAGGTTCAGGTCCATCTCCAGGTCCATCTCCAGGTCCATCTTCAGGTCCAGGTCCAGGTCTCTGCTGCTGCATCCTAATACTGATATCAGACAAAGATAAAGATGGCATCTCCTCTCCGTTAACATGAGTCAGCTAAATGGCTCCTGAACCCGACATCAATGAGTTCATTCATTAATAAAACAAATGTAATATGTTGATTTGAAAAACATAACAAAATAATTCAATTTAAAACAAATTTGATTGATTACAAAATGTTCTAATTAAAATCTACGTTATTGATTTAAAAATATTTGTCAGATTTACACATTTTATAAAAAAATGTGTTTATTTGATAAATGATGTGAATGATTTAAAAAGTAAATAATAAATTGTGTATTATCGTGTTGAATTAGGAAAATTATTTTATTGAATTCAAACTGTTTTTATTTATTTGTTTATTTTTTAAACTACTTTTGTTGATTCACTGATTATTCATTTCATTTCAAACCTTTATTTAACCAGGTGAATCCCATTGATCTCTTTTTCAAGGGAGACCTGCAACAAGTAGGTTCCACAAGAAGACAGAAAACAACATAAAACAATAAAGGACCAGTGTTTCCCCTAGGATGGAGTCATAGCAGCGGTGCTAAGGCACGTGGGCCCAACATAATGTGAGCGCGGAACGCGTGGAATTTTTTAGTATGAGCACGTGCGAAGTGCGCCCCGCCAATTTGTTTCCATGTGTCTGCCAGCACAAGAAAGGCTCTTGAGGCCTAGTACCAGGGCCGGTTCTAGACAATTTGCTGCCCTAGGCAAGATTTAATATATCAAGAATAAATGAAAAATCTCTACAAAAGACAAATACATTACAAAAACAGAAAGATATACTTCAAAATGGTTTCAAATGTATTCAGTATTGTATGAACCTGTTTGAATTGGGGGGTGGACGTCACATCCTCTAGGGGGGTCCGGGGGCATGCCCCCCGGGAAGATTTTTTTGAACATTTTAAAGTAAAATGCTTCAATCTGGTGCACTTTGAGCCCAATTACTAGAGACCTGATCTAGGGGGTACAACTCTAAACACCCATATGAAAAAGATCGGTTTGCATTTTAATAATCAAATAAGTATGTGAACATACCCAATAACCTATCATAGCCAATAACAAATACATGTAACTATTTTATTTTTGTTGTTCATTCATATCTTATTTTACCTAGTTAACATTTATTTATGCATATTTTTGTATCTCTCCAACTTTAAACAATATATTTGGTTTACTGTCCTATAGTATACATTGGAATGATTTCAAACCTGTTTCATTTATCCTAATAATTATAAAGGAGTGCCTTGGAAATATGTGTTTACATCATTTGTGGTCAAAACGTTTGAGACCCACTGAGATAACTTAGACTAAAGTGAACTATCTAATATAACTATCTATATCTTACTTTCTATCTTTCCACTCTCTGTGAGATCAGAGCAGATATAAGGTGGTAGTTTACTCAGCATGGCTTTATAGATGAACATGTACCAGTGACTGAGCCTCCGAACAGTGAGTCAGAACCTCTGGCTGCTGTGACTTGTGAAGTGAAATTCTCCGGCCGATACTTGCTGTAGAAGTTTCCCTTACACTAACGTGTAACCCTATTATCTATTCCTTGACCTCTGAGTGAAAGGTCACGGGTTAAGGGATAGTGGATAGGAGAATTCAAAAGGACTTAGGAGAAGAGACTGCGGTACTTTAGAGAATCGACTGCACTTTCACTATCCGACGTGTTTATGATGCGCCAGCGGACGTCCTGAATGAGCGTCTGCTGCTGTGGGGAAACTATGGAAACTACAGTTCTCTATACAGCGGACTACAACATGGATGTTCAATAAGAACGAGGGACTCCTGTGAACTCATCTAGAGACTCTGTGCTCTGATGCTGTTGCTTTATGCTTTATGAACGTGGACAACAGAGAAACAGATTCTTCAGGACCAAAGCTGGAATTGAAATAAAAAGGAAAGTGAAGCTTCTGCTCGTCCCCCTCTCCCTCCGGTCCACATTAATACAAATGATCCCAATACGTATGATTGATGAAAAGATCTTAAATCAATACAGATGTATTTATTATAAACGTTAGTCCTTAACATCTATCTCTGTGTACATCACCATTCAAACATCTTTTAAAAGTTGAACATACCCCACACAGCTCAGTGAAGACTGTGAGATGTTGACTTTATTTGATCATTTCAGTAAAAACTAACGTTCATATTTCTCTCTTTGATTATAATACTGATGAACGTTCAGAACAAAGCACTTTGGCAACTTACCACATACGTTTTAAAATGCTTAATAAGCACCGTAACTTTCATGATATCATTTCTCCGTCATAATCGTTTGTGTCCGTGAACGACCGACTGTTGAGTGACGGCAAATGCTGCGGCTGCAAGGCATTGTGGGGCAGCATTTTCTCCTCTCCTTTCGGTTAGGGAGGTCCAGTGGTTCCTAAGCTAAAGGAGGTTATAAAGGAAGTTTGAAACCTCCTTTCCTTTCATTTGGAGAATTCAAACGGCACTTATCATGGCTGCCACTGAGGGACTTCCGGGTCATTTCACTTGGTTAGGAAGGTTCCTAAGAGAAATGGACTATTCGACTTGAGCCCTAGCTTCACCCTCAGCTTTCTGAGCAGATTATTGACCTGAAGTTTATTGATTCTTGTCATTGATGTAAACATTATTAATTTATCAAAATGTATTTAATTGATTAAACAAATATTCCTCTTCATTTCAAAGGTTTTAATTGAATGTATTAAAGAAGTAAAAAAATGCTTTATTACATTTATATTTTAATTATTAAAAAGTAGGGATGCACGATATTGGTTTTTTGAAACCGATACCGATACCGATAACTTCCTGCTTCTCAAGACCGATAATAAAAAAAATGTTACGCCACTAATTATTTTAACGCGATTAACGCATGTGTATTTTTTGTCCTCGGCCGCCCCGTAGTTTCAGAGCGCATCGAGTTTAAAATACCATCTACAAGCTGATGCTGACAGCCCCGCTCCTGCCGCCCGCTTGTGGCAGACCACACTTCCACGCTCACCGGCAGGCACCGACTGGCTATTGGGAGGACCGGGAGGGTGTGTGTATGTGTGGCCCGAGCGAGAGAGAGACCTTACGTGTATTGTTGTTGTTAGCATCTGGTGCTAGCTAGCTGCGCTAACGGATATAAGGAGCTGTTTAAATGAAAACAGAGGAGCGACATTTCGCCACAACTGCGCCGAGCACTTGACTTTATGCAGGAAGCCAGACAGAGGGACATTGTACGAAAAGTCAGCACACTCAGCACGGATAGTGCGCAACATGATTGCAGCGTCCAGGCAGCTCCCGTTCGAGCATACGCCTTGAGTTGCACATAGCTCCAACGCCCATACCACCGACGACATGTTTGTTTACTGTCCTGGCTTCACGGCTGCACACCATTTACGTCACAGCCAGGCATGAGTTAGGGAGCGCTGGATTTTGTGAAGAACTCCCCTCTTCCTAAACCACTAATACCACAGTACTGGCAAAACGGGAGGAGCCGAGTGAAAAACAAGCGCCCCTCATCCCAATCCACCCACACCTGTGGGTGGATTGGGATGAGGGGATGTTGTTTTCTTTTTTTTTACCCAAAAAATATATTGTATATATCGGGGCTATTAATACTGGTATCGGGTTTATCGGGATGACGTCATAATTCCTAATATCGGACCGATAATTATCGGGCCGATAATTATCGTGCATCCCTATTAAAAAGTAATTTTACTGATAAAATATTTTGTATGAAACAATATTATTGATTTGAAAACGTTTTTCTAAATAAATTAATATTGTATTGATTTAAAAGTATTTTTAGTATTTATTATACTATTATGTTATCGTGATAAAAATGATTTAATCAATTAGGAAATATTTATTAATTTAATGTATTATATTTATTAAATAATACTTTAATATAGAACGAATTCAATATATATACATAAATACTTTAATTGATCAAAAAATATATTTTATTGACTTGGATTTAGTATTGATTTTTATAGATTAAAAACAGTTTAATATAAGCTTTATATTGTATTGAATGTTTGATTTATTGACCTCAGAAAACATATAAAAATAAGACTCTCTTTAGTCTGTCTCATTCCTGAAGTATTGATTTTAGTTAGCATGTTAGCATGTTGTTAGCATGCAGTTAGAGCAGCTGCAGCTGTTATTATCAATAATATAAATAACTGTTAGCAATAAACACATTCGAGAGATGAGTCTGAGGTGAGAGCAGAGATCAGCTGAGAGTCATTTCACTCTGAAAACTGTCACTTACCAAGAGTTTAACGACGAGGAAAACTTCTGCGTCACAACGGGAACAAAGTGAAAGTAACTTCTGAGACCGGAAGTCCCCACAGAGAACAGGTCGGGAGAGAAGTTGAAGTGAATCATTAGCTGTACATCAGCTCCATCCTGTGGCAGCTCATGGTATCACAACTACTGTCAGTGCATATTAAAGGAGACTACAGTGTAACTACTGCTGCTACAGTAGTAGTAGTATTAGTAGTAGTAGTAGTATTAGTAGTAGTAGTAGTAGTAGTAGTAGTAGTAGTAGTAGTAGTAGTAGTAGTAGTAGTAGTAGTAGTAGTAGTAGTAGTTAGTAGTAGTAGTAGTAGTAGTAGTAGTGCTACTAATACTACTGCTACTACTACTACTACTACTAAAAAAATACATATTATAAAGCAAAATACATTAATTCAACATTGGATTTTGGTTATTTTTGGTTGGAGGTTGAAAAATCAATGTTGATTTGATGTGTTATTACAGATACCATTTCAACATTTGAAAAAATGTTGTTAAATCAATTTAATATAGATGCCGGTTTTCAACGTTGAAATTCCCTACAATGAATTTACATTTGCCGCGTTCACACCGGAGTACTTTTCCCCGTACTTTTCCCTTTTAGTTCTGTTAGTACCCCTCATGTTGCGTTCACACCAAAAATAGTACTTAGTGCCGGGAACTTTTACCCCCATTTTTAGTGCCTGCTGAGAGATCGTACTTTCCTGGGGGAAAAAAGTGCCCCAGTTCTGATTGGCTGGGCGAATTCCAAACCACGCCCCGTAAAACTCTGAAAAGTTTTTGTGAAGCCGCCATTGTATTTGTGGCATTAGCATTATTAGCATTAGCCCCGTGCACCAAAGGAGAGAGACTAACTCATGGCAACGCAAAAAAAAAAACATGGGAGCGGTGGAGTGTTGAGGAGGTGTCGGCGTTCTGGTGATTTACTCGGAAGGCTTCAGTAGAAGCTAATCACAGAGTAAATCACCAGAACGCCGACACCTCCTCATCACTCCACCGCTCCCATGTTTTTTTTCCAACTCCGTGGACTTCCGGCTGGGGACTTCCGGCAGCAGTATACACCGTGAAGTTGTTTTGCAGCCTGAACCCAAAGCAGAAGAAGACGAAGTGACGTCAGCGGCTCATTTGGGTAATCTTCCCTAAGGGAAAAGTACTCCGGTGTGAACGCAAATGGTACTTAGTGCCCTGGGGCAGAGTCCTGCATCGGGTCGGGTACCCGTGGGTACCCGACGGGTGACCCGACGGGCAGGGGCGGATCTACCGGGGTGGCATGGGGTGGCAACTGCCACCCTAAACAATAGCCTTGCCACCCCAGTTGGCATCTTTGTTTTGAAAGAAAAGTTGTGGCTCATCGGACATTTATGAGAGAAAGTCTCTAATGTCCGAGTGCAAGTGAATGCAGCACAAGACGCACGTCATGTAACCCCTCCCCCGGTCCTGGCGCGAGAGTGGAAATATGATTGGTGGCGAATTCACTTGAACGGGGGACGGCGCAAAACGAGAAGCCTTTCGGACCCAAGCACTGAAGGAATGAGGTGCGGTCTCCAATGAGAGAAGAGCCTGTCAGTGTGGCTGTACTCAGCATTGAATCAAAACGCACTACAGCTGTTGATCTTAATACGTTTGTGAGGCGTTTTGCTGAACAAGATAGTAATCGCCGCATTCAGCTGTAATAGACATGCCAACTTGATGCTCTGCTCACGGATGACTCGATGAGAACAAACTGTTAAGATGATGACCTTGTATGCGTGTATATATTGTTTTCTTTGTGGGGGTCTGCCCCCAAAAAACAGTTTTAAGTCCTGAGAAAGTAAAATAAGACGGCGTGTAAAACTACACAGCAGGTAAGGACCTTCCACTGGATCATCACTGCAGAGATGTTTTAGCTGAATACACGTTTAACCCTAACTGATGCAGTTAGTCACTTCTTTAATGTTTGTTCTTTCTGATATAAAGTCAAGGTTGTAACTGTATATCAATAATGATATAATTACTTGTTTTTCAAATTTGAAGGAAGGTGAGCAAGCATCTTGATGAACATTCATCATTAACTCCTCCAAAAAATATAGTTTATTAAATAATAAATGAATATGTGAATCATAACAGTTCTTCACTATATCTGTAAAGCGTCTTTGAGCACCTGTAAAAACGCTAACAAATTAAATCTATTATTATTATTATTTATTAACAGTGATTGACAGCTGATAGGAATAATATGATTGTTAATAGTATCATATTCATTCAGACAAACATCGATGAGACAGTTAGTTAATGTACTTATTGCAGCAGTCTGCATAGATTTGGTACCCCTGCTGGTCAAAGAGTGAAACAAACTAATTCAGTTATTGTTCAGTTAAAATGCATTAAATGATGTCTGCCACCTTATATATTTATATGTAAGGCTTTACTGATGTGCCACAATAATGTCACCTAATGTTATTGAGTTAAAATATCAATATTGTGGCTTTCCAAGTTAACATTGTTGATATGACTGCGATTAAATCAGCATATACTTCTGCCAGGGGATGCCACCCCTGAAATTCTCCTGCCACCCTCTTGCCATCCATGAATATTTGTCTAGATCCGCCCCTGCCGACGGGTGACCCGCAAAAAAAGTGATTCGCGGGTGGTATTTTTTGAAACGCTTGTTTCCGGGTTCGGTTCTGGGTAAAACAAAGATGATGCGGGTCTGGTCGCGGGTGTTGCATAATAAATATATTATAATAATGATAATAATAATATAGTTTAATGTTTAAATCCTCAGACCTCTCCCCCGCGGGACCGCGCATAATCATAACCTCTGCAGTGCATCAATCTGCTGCTGAGCGCGCCACATTCGATATGGCTGAGGTGAAGCTCTGTAGCGGAGAATACAGCATTTTCAATAACACTTCCTCAAGAGCGAAATCCAACGTCTGGAGGCTTTTGGTTCCTAGATGGAGAAAATAACCAACATCCCACGCTTTGAGACAAATATGCAACTGCGTGTGTTAATAATTGCACGTTTTTACTGCTCATATATATATAAGGGTTCGGGTCGGGTTGCGGATCCGTGCAGGACTTTGCCCTGGGGTAATAAGTGCCGGCACTAAGTACTGCAAAGTACGCGGTGTGAACGCGGCTATTGTTCCAACGTGAGACCAACTCTCCCCTCCCCTATACTTGTATTTAAAACACAGCATAACAAGGATTTTTGAGTTAACCGTTAAGACCGTTGCAGTCACATTTTTCTCCATGGAAACCCAGACGACTGCGCGCATGCGCATTGCTTTCGCCTACGGGATTTCCGCAGGGTCTGAGCAGGGTCCCGTCACTGTCTCTCAGCGGCGCTGACATTTTGCGGACAGAAACATCGATGTGTGGCCGAATTTGGATGTGAAGTTGGGGATTCTTGGGACATTTGTCTACCTCGTTTGCCTAATCAGGTAAGTGTGTGTTTTACCTAACAAGGAATGTTAACAGTAAAGTGCACTGTTGTGGTGACACGTTATGGGACATAATTCACATTGTGTTGCAACACGGACCCGTTAGTGAGGATACCGGGGTTGGTGTCATTCATGCTAGCTTGAGTAGCAACAAGCAGATGTACTTACCTCATCTTCTTTCTAATGGATAATAGAGTGTGGAGTTCCATACTGTAGGAGCAAACACAGTGGTGGTGGCTTAAAGCCCACCTCCGCTCCGCGCCGTCCGTTAGATGAGCCTGGTCAGATTAATAAAAGAAGGAGTTTAAAACACCGGAATAAAAGTTATAACAATAATCAGATTTTAATGGTAAAAAACACTAATACAAGTTTACAGAGTACTCTGGACTCCCAGTTCTACTGCCGTACGATACAGATATCGGGACCAGCCAGTCAGAAACAGGGGGCATCGTGCATGAATAAACATCAGTATACATAGATATTATTGGGGGCAGGGTTGTGTCGGTTTCTCTGCCCTCCCTCCAAATCTCTAATTGGTCGATTTTACTCCTAAGCGAATCAGAGAGTCCGTGGGGAGGAGTTGTGTCGGTTGCTCACTCCCCTAGGTGTTCTTACTGGTTGGATTCACTTCTGGTCGGGTCCAATACAGCGAATCAGAGTTCTGGGAAAAAGTTTGTTTTACTTCTGAACAGAGCGTGACAGCTTCGGAAGTAAACAAGGACAGAGTCAATCTTTATCTTGCACCTGAATTCACTCCTTTACTTTCCCAAGGAATATTTCACACAAACTATTCTTTCCCAGACAATCAAACATTGTACACAGATATATTGGTGCCTGAGATTATATTGGCCCCAGAAATAACCTTGAAAAGAATATGTGTGTGTGCTGGTATCTGGGTCAGTGAGTGTGAGTTATATATATATATATATATAGGATTACTTGAAAACAGTCCCAAATAATACATATTCACTTCAATACAGATTAAAATAATACATGTTCACTTCAATACAGATTAAAATAATACATGTTTACTTTAATACAGTTTAGAACAATATCTGTTAACTTTAATACTGAACACACCGCCTCTGACTCCCTTTCATCGGCTCTACACTGGTGACCCTGATGTTTTCGAACATGGCTGATCGTGATGTTTTTGTTAAGCTGCCGGAGTTTTGGGAGCATGTTGCTGCGGCGTGGTTCGCACACGTGGAGGCACACTTTGCCTGCCGACAAGTCCGTGATGGGGACTTGAAATATTTCCACGTGGTTGCAGCGCTAGGAAGCTCCACGTCGTCCAGGTTGATTGGATTTATGGCAGACCCCCACACCATGGCAAATATGAGGCGATTAAGGCCCAATCTCCTTAAGACATTTAGCTTATCTGCTAAGGAGAGGGCCCGCCAGATTCTTGACATTCAAGGCCTAGGAGACAGCAAGCCATCTCAGCTCATGGAGAGAAAATGTTGAATCTGCTGGGGGGGGGGGGGAGGTACCCGGATTTTGTTTGTGGAGACATTCCTGCGCCACTTGCTTTCCCAGGTTCAGACGGCGCTAGCCAACACGTCCATTACGGAGCCCCGCGCCTTGGCTTAAGAGGCCGACCGTTTTTTCCTGGCTACCGAGCATTCCGGTGCAGAGGCACTAGCTGTGACGCTCAGTGCCCCCTCATCAGTTAAGAAGGCATTGGGGAGGCTGGACGCGACGGTGCCAAACCCACGTGGGGACACAGGAGAGTGTTTTTACCACGCGCGGTTCGGGGGCCAGGGCGAAGAAGTGTATCGCTCCCTGCAGTTACAAACCTCCGGGAAACGGGGGAGCCGGCGATCAGTAGTGGCCCTGAGCGTTGAAGGCACGAGCAGGCTTCTCTTCGTTAGCGACAGTGTCTCTGGAAGCTTGTTTCGGTGTGACACGGGCGCTCAACGGAGTGTGGTTCCTGCGTCGAGGGAAGACGTCGCACGTGGGGGACACGGACCGCGGTTCACGACAGCTAATGGCGGCCCCATTCGCACGTACGGCGTGAGGCCTATGTGTTTGTGTATTGGAGGACAGCGGTTCAACTGGGATTTTGTGACGACAGACACTTATTTTCCCCTTCTCGGGGCAGACTTTTTATGCGCTCACGGACTCCTGGTTGACATTAAAAATGTACGCTTGGTTGATGCCTTGACGTTTTCCTCCCTCGTGTGTACACTTGGCAAGGCGGCGTACCGACAGGCTGTCGGGGGCGGACACTTTTCTCAGGCTGTTGGCTAAATTTCCAGACCTGACGCTGCCCACCTTCTCAGCGCTCACCACCAAGCATGGGGTGGAGCACCACGTCACCACCGAAGGTCCCCGAGTCTACGACAGGGCCCGGCGGTTGAACCCTTCTAAGCTTGAAGTAGCGAGGGCGGAGTTTTCGACCATGGAATGCCTGGGTATCGTCCGCCGGTCTGACAGTGCTAGGGCCTCTCCTCTGCACGTCGTTCCCAAGCCGAACGGCGGTTGGCGCCCATGTGGGGATTACCGCCATCTCCACAACGCCACGACACCTGACCGCTACCCGGTGCCGCACATTCAGGACTTTTCAGCGCATCTGGCCGGTACGCTGGTGTTTTCTAAAGTGGACCTGGTGCGTGGATACCACCTGGTGCCCATCCATCCCCTCGACATTCCCAAGATGGCAGTGATAACGTCGTTTGGACTTTTCGAGTTCCTGCCGATGCCTTTTGGGCTCAAGAATGCCGCTCAAACGTTCCAGCGCCTGATGGATTCGGTGCTGCGGGACTTGCCGTTTGTGTTTGTCTACCTGGATGACATACTCGTCGCCAGCGCTTCGGTGGAAGAGCACCTGTCCCACCTCCGAGCCCTTTTCACGAGGCTCAGCCAACACGGGTTGATAATCAATCCTGCAAAGTGCCAGTTCGGGGTGTTTGACATTGATTTCCTCGGACACCGCGTCACCAAAGGCGGTGCAGCACCCCTGCCGGCAAAGGTTGAGGCTGTTGCGGCGTTTCTTCGCCCGCTCACAGCCCGGTCGCTCCGTGAGTTCCTGGGGATGGTGACTTTCTACCACCGTTTCATCGCCCGGGCCACCCACATTATGCGGCCGCTTTGACGGGTAAGGCCCCCATCCAGGCGATCGACTGGACGGCGGAAACTGAGGTTGCTTTTATGGAGGTCAAGACCGCGTTGGCTCAGGCGGCCCTGTTGGCGCACCTGTCATCCACAGCTCCCATCTCCATTACCACAGACGCATCGGACTACGACGCTGGTGCGGTGCACAAGCAGTGGGTGGAGGGTGCTTGGCAACCACTTGCCTTTTTCAGCTGTCAGTTGACGCACAGAGAACGCAGGTACAGCGCTTTTGACCGAGAGCTCCTTGGACTCTGACTGACCGTGCGGCACTTCCGTTTTTTGCTGGAAAGCCGTGAGTTTACGGCGTTCGTTGACCACAAGCCGCTCACTTTCGCCATGTCTAAAGTAGCAGAGCCTTGGTCTGCTCGTCAACAGAGGCAGCTTTCCTACATTTCGGAGTTCACCACAGACATTAAGCACGTGGCTAGCAAGTCGAACCTGGTTGCGGATTGCGTCTCCAGAGTCATCATCAGGGCCGTCCAGTAGGGACTATACCCGCATGGCGGCGGACCAGGTCACAGACCCCAGCGTCCAGGCCCTGAAAAGTGATGACGTGGTTTTCGGTGACGCGGCCGTTACTCTCCTGTGCGATGTCTCCACGGGCCTGCCGCGTCCGGTCGTTCCCGCCAGTTGGAGGCGTTCCGTTTTGGAGGAGGTGCACGGCCTGTCACACCCCGGCGGGAAACCTTTGGTGCGAATGGTTGCCGCGAAGTTAATCTGGCGTGGGCTGAAAAAGACGTGAGCACTTGGGCTGGTGAGTGCTTGGCTTCTCAGCGCGCTAAGGTGCACCACCACACGAAGGCTCCTTTGGAACGTTTTTTGGTACCTGAGAGGAGGTTTGATCACGTCAACATCGATCTGGTTGGTCCATTACCCTCCTCTCAGGGTTTTTCCTATCTCTTTACTATGGTGGACAGGACGACCCGTTGGCCAGAGGTATTTCCTCTCGTGTCGACGTCGGCGGCTGACATAGCCCAGGCTTTCATCGCAACGTGGATGTGTCGGTTTGGCACCCCTTCAGACATTTCCTCAGACTGGGGTTCCCAGTTCACGTCCGAGCTCTGGAACGCTGTGGCGAGAGGTTTGGGAGTTAAGCTTCACAGGACAACCGCTTATCACCCTCAGGCTAACAGACTTTGTGAACGTTTCCATCGCTCCATGAAGGCGGCACTCATAGCAGGCCTGACGGACGGCAATTGGGTCGACAAGTTGCCTTGGGTGATGCTAGGCCTGAGGACCGCGCCTAAAGAAGATCTGCAGTGCTCCACGGCGGAGATGGTCTACGGTCAGCCGCTGAGGGTTCCAGGGGATTTCCTCCCCAACGCATCGGCTCCCTGGTCGGCGACGGACCCCCGGGCTTTCCTGCAGGACGCCGCTGAGGTTTTTGCTCCGATTCCCACTGCCCAGCACGGTACTCAGGTGTCCCGGGTTCCTGTGGAGCTCAGCTCGTTTTCGTCCGACACATTACATTACATTGCATTTAGCTGACACTTTTATCCAAAGCGACTTACAATAAGTGCGTTCGACCAACAAAATACAAACTTGAAGAAAACAGAATCATATAAGTACATCAGGTTTCATAGAGCTAAAACATTTCAAGTGCTACTCAACTGGCTTTAGGTAAGCCAGTCCTTTATTAGTATATAAGTAGGGGTGTAACGGTTCACAGCATTCACGGTTCGGTACGGGTTCGGTACAACAAGAAAAAGCAAAAGAAAGTCCCAAATGCATAATTCCAGGTTTGTTTTTAATTTATTTTGAACAGTAGTGCAAGTTTCAGTTTAAAAAATAAGGAAAACATTTTTTAAGGAACATTTTGAATAATTAACTTTATTACACAGTTAAAAACAAACAGTACCACACACACTCAGATGGCCATATTATCTATAATGGCTGATGTCAAACAAAAATATTCAATAAGCTGTAAAACTAAAAAGAATGTCTTGAAAATATTACAAAATAAATAATAAGATAGTGTTTCAATCACTTTCAATCACTATCAATAAAAGACGGGGTCCTCTCCACTATTGCATAAGGGTGCATAGCAGTTGAAAAACATATGCTAAAAGCTTCCGTTATTTATTTTGGTCTCTCTGCTTTCATGTCTATTGGCTTCTTAAAAACAGCGGGGAGAAGCTGTTGAAATGCTGTTGTCCGATGATTGGCAAATCTGGGGGATGCCTTCTGATATGATTTAGCATGTTTGGCGTGTGTTACCATTAGCATAGCGCATCGCTGTCTAACAACGCCGACACACCGTCCTCATCCGATCCACCACCCGAAATGTTCCCACACAGCTGATTTAAAAGAAGCAGGTGGTTCTTCTAGCTCTTGTGTGTTATCTGAACTCGCCATACTAACTTTTCTTCTTCTTCTTCATTTGTTGTTAAAGGGCGGCTGGCAAACAGCTTTTAAGCGCAATACCGCCCCCTGGATTATAAATAGTGTAATGGATACTGCCCTGAATGACAGACTTTTTTCCCACTCGTAAAAAAAAGGCGTATTCGTCGTGTGATTGCATGCACCGAACCGTGACGATACGGATACCGTTACACCCCTATATATAAGTGCTTTGTTAATAATTATATCGCTGGAAGTGGAGTCGAAAGAGATGAGTTTTCAGTCTGGAAGGTGTGTAAGCTTTCTGCTGTCCTGATGTCAATGGGGAGCTCATTCCACCATTTTGGAGCCAGGATAGCAAACCCACGTGTTTCTGCTGATGGGAACTTGGGTCCCCCTCACAGTGTGGGTGCAGCGAGCTGTTTGGCCGATGCAGAGCGAAGTGCATGACACGATGCGCACAGAGGCCCCCTGCGGCCCCCGTACGATGGACCTTTCCGGGTTTTGGAACACGGGGACAAACATTTTGTGGTCGACCTGGGTGGTAAGGCAGAGAATGTCTCGGTGGACCGGGTGAAGGCGGCCCACTTGGATTTGGACCAGCCGGTGGTGCTGGCACGACCTCCGCGACGGAGGCGCCCCCCGGCCTTGATCCCTGTCACCGAATTGAGACCCATTGTTCCGGTCTCGCCTCTTCCGGAGGCCGCCTATGTGTAACCGGTGAGGTCGTTTTCCCGCCTCCCGTGCTCAGGAGTCGTGGGGGTCGACCTGTCGTTCCTCCCCGCCACGCTGACTTTGTTTATGGGTGAATTCTGGGGGGGACATAATTCACCGTTGGGAATATTGTGTTGCAACACGGACCCGTTAGTGAGGGTACCGGGGTTGGTGTCAATCATGCTAGCTTGAGTAGCAACAAGCAGATGTACTTACCTTGTCTTCTTTCTAATGGATAATAAAGTGTGGAGTTCCATACTGAACACACCGCCTCTGACTCCCTTTCATCAGCTCTACACTGTACTATTTAAACCAAAAGATAGATACAATGAGTTCAACTACCCACCACAGTTAGCTTTGCTAGCTTAGCTACAGATGCGGTTGAATTTATGTTCAAGCACCTGTAGGGGTTTATAATGCATTTTGATGGTGAGGTGACCGGTGTTATAGTAAACCGAGTCAGACATATAACGCTATCACTGTACACACAGCATTGATTGGGATATGACAAAGTTGCCGCTGTGTTGAAACTTAGCCTTGAATTGTATTTTTACAGGCCAGCCTTGTCCGATGTTGTGTTGAATACGGTTTCCCCATTGAAACATGGTGGCGACGTACAAGCGCATGTAGACCATGGCGGAAATGTAAGTGTTATACATGTTCGCTGTGAGCCGTGTTCGTACGTTTTCTAAAGAACTTGTGTGTATGTGTGACGATACACGGCATGGCGGGGCATTGTTGTTCCGCTGTTAAGCGGTCAGTGACGTCTGTTTATTGGGGTAGCCGGCCGCCGGTGACTCTGACATTGCTGTGTTACAGGTCTTGTTGTTTGGTTGAGGGTAAAAAACATCTCAAACTTCGTGACTTTTCCTAAAACGGGTATATTAATCATCGAGTTGTTAGAGTCGGTGAGGGCTGATAATTTATTCCGGGAAATTACACAGACCCACTAATTGACCTAACCGAAGTTACTGAGTCTATGTAAGTTTACTGCTTGGCTCAGATCCACCAACGTCAGCAAGATCTCACCTCTATTAACTCCCCGAAGAACCAGGTTCAATTAACTGCTGTTTCAATTCAGACAACTCTCTTAAATCTGTTTAAGCGATCCCAAAGGATTTTGATATCAGTAAATGAGGTGTGGCCCTACCTAAGTGTGAGTGTGGCAGGATGCAATCTTACATTTGAAGCAGGAGAGGAGAGCGCAGAAGTCTTTTAAGTTGTCCCAATCCAAAAGGTGGGATCAGTTTATTTGAAGAAAAATAGGTCCAAACTAATACAGGGTTTTTACCTTCTCTCTTCACAACATTATAATCATACTAAACATATCATGCTGTGATCATGTTCAAATATGAAACTTTAATTCATAGTTTTACATTTATTACCAACATTGTAATTTCAACTGCCCAATTCAGTTGTGATTTTGAAATCTCCCGATAGAATTTAGAGGCATTTCCTCATAAAAGACCGGTGATAATAAAAATTTCATTTTTTAATTTTCACCCAATCAATTCACATCAATTTCATACCTTTTTTCCGAGACAGGTGGTGGGAATAACATTCAAAAACCCATTCCTATCCGCATGAATTCGGAGGAAGATTCCTCACAGGTGGCGGGACTAATATTCACAAACACATCACCCATCAAATAATTCCACTCAGTTCACAAAGAAATTCACTCAGCATTCAACCAAGAAATTTGAGAGATATTTACCAAGTTTTGAGAGAACCTTACAGAGAGCAAAAACCCAGCTCTGAGGGACAGAGCTTACCGAGAGAGAGCATACCAGGGGAACCCCCCCCCCCCTCTCTCTCGCTCTCTCCCAAAAAGTAAGTTCCTCCCCATCCGCCAGTGCTCGAAAACAGGATATAGAAACCTAAAGACACCTCCTCCATATCCATGTTTGTGTAAAAAGGACATGACCCCTGCAGGACTTTCAAAATATTATTCTCGGCTATGACATAACCGCCTTTTTGGGGCCTCAGTGTGTTTCTCCTTAAGTCCGGAGCCCCCCTCCCTGTGTACTGCTGTGAGAGGAGAGGGAAGAAACTGCCTTCTCCCTTATCAGTGACACCCATAAATCATTATAGGCCTTACACTCAACTTAACAAACCACTTTGTTCATACTGTAAATATAGAAAAACATAACATAGGAAACATTTTCATTGTGAGTTATACAAGAATATAATTGATTTTACTTGATTATAATTAACTTTCGTTTTAAGTATTCAACATACTATGAAGATCTCAACACAGTGTATCCTCTGTTATAGCTCCTCAAGAGAGACTCCTCGATGCTCGACCCTCGATGTGCATTTAGAGAAATTAGATGTCCTTCAAGATGGACATAGACGCGCTGACATCAATTTCCGGGTCACTACCGGAGGATCGAGGAGTCGACATTTCGAGAAGTGAGAAACGGCACATTTTAGAGGATTTATATGGGTCAACTAAAGAAACTTGACACGCCTGAGGCCGTCCGAGCACCTGCTCATCACTGCACGCTGTTTCATTATTATCATTAAAGAGATCAGAGGAAACACACCTTTACCTTGAATACAAATTACACTTTTCTCTAAAACATGTGGGATCAGCTAAATATAATATCCACCAGCGGCCCACATTATATTACATCCTTAGTGGCCAGGTCAACTGAGGGAGAATGTGTATAAATATATATAGATACATTTTCATAACAAAACAATGGGGTTGCTAAGCCGTTGCAAGGCCAATTGTTGGAGTTGCTATATATCCCTGGCACCGCCCCTGCCTCGTTGTTTAACCGGCTTTAGCAATCGCAAAATGTCACCGCAGCTGAGTGTCCGAAGCTTTTTTAATAAGCCCAGTAATTGTGATGGTGTGGATAAACGAGGTGAAAAAAGAGGACACACACGTTACCAAATAAGGAGGGAGAGCGACGCGTAGCCAAAACCTGAAGCTGCGATACACTCTGGTGACTACCATTAGCAGCTAATATTAATTCTCCAATTTTTACATAAAAATAGAATTATGGATTATCAATAATTTTTTCAAAGTGACAGACACATTGGATTAACCTATGGATTAACCTTCAGCCGCGTTTTTCTCGTTTTAATGCCATTGAACACGACTTTTGATCAGAACAACAGCTAAGGTGAGCATATCTCCGTGTTTTGCTACCTAAAGCTACGTTGTGTGTTGTCTGTATTTGCTTCCCCTGTCACGAGTTCAGATCGCTCAGTGGTGACACTTATATTTCTATAATCTGTGGAATCTCACCTTGTTAGCTAAGCTTGTTTGTGCGGATCCGAAGTATATCGATCGATTTATACCTAGAGTTTTGTGCTAAGTGCGTTAGCATGTTTTCGCTCAGGGCTCATTTAGACCCTTCTTGTGAGACTAGTGTTTTGTTTCGGTAAAAATGGTTTGTATCATCAGTTGGCTGAAATAAAAAAAAAGCCCCACCGGCGGGTTCTTTGGGGCTTAACAGGTTTTAAAACATGACAAATAAAATGACGGTTAATAATGGATTATGACGGAAATGTTACAATCCTATCCGTCAAAATGACGGACAACGAAAAAGTCTAATGCAACCACTGCTGATGAGAGACTCTCAGACCTGCAGAGGAACCAGAGACACTGAGGAGAGACTCTCAGACCTGCAGAGGAACCAGAGACACTGAGGAGAGACTCTCAGACCTGCAGAGGAACCAGAGACACTGAGGAGAGACTCTCAGACCTGCAGAGGAACCAGAGACACTGAGGAGAGACTCTCAGACCTGCAGAGGAACCAGAGACACTGAGGAGAGACTCTCAGACCTGCAGAGGAACCAGAGACGCTGAGGAGAGACTCTCAGACCTGCAGAGGAACCAGAGACACTGAGGAGAGACTCTCAGACCTGCAGAGGAACCAGAGACACTGAGGAGAGACTCTCAGACCTGCAGAGGAACCAGAGACACTGAGGAGAGACTCTCAGACCTGCAGAGGAACCAGAGACACTGAGGAGAGACTCTCAGACCTGCAGAGAAACCAGAGACACTGAGGAGAGACTCTCAGACCTGCAGAGGACCCAGAGACACTGAGGAGAGACTCTCAGACCTGCAGAGGAACCAGAGACACTGAAGAGAGACTCTCAGACCTGCAGAGCAACCAGAGACACTGAGGAGAGACTCTCAGACCTGCAGAGGAACCAGAGACTCTCAGACCTGCAGAGCAACCAGAGACACTGAGGAGAGACTCTCAGACCTGCAGAGGAACCAGAGACACTGAGGAACCATCGGAAGAGAACGCAAAACCAGCATAGAGAGGTTCAGTGAATGTGGTTCTGAAGGTGTGGATGTGGATCAGTGTGTCAGAGGAGACTCTGTAGAAGGAGAGAGAGCCAGCAGGATGATCCAGATACACTGCTACTCTACCAGAGGGGGAGGAGGAGGAGGAGGAGGAGGAGGAGGAGGAGGTGATGCTTGTTGCGCTGTTATTGTGCCAGACATAGTAACGACCATCATCAGAGCAGTTCAGACTCCAGGACTGATCATTCCTTCCAAACGCACAGTCCTTACTCTCTCCTCTCCTGCTGATTCCTCTGTAAGTCACTGATATATAAACCCTTACGCTCCACTCGACCTCCCAGTAACAGGGACCAGTCAGAGCTTCTCTACACATCAGCTGAGGCTCTTTCTCAAACCTCTCTGGATGATCAGGATATGGCTGCTCCCTCGTCAAACGTGTCACCGTCCTGTTGTCTTCAGACAGTTTGAGTCCTCTGTGAGCTGTGTTTGAGTCCAGCTCCAGTTCACAGGCATCTGATGGAGAGAACAGCTGCAGGTTATCATCTGTTCATTTATGAACTACTTTACTGACTGACAGAAACCATTCAGACTGACGTCTCATATTCACTGAGAATGATGTCTAACAGCCTGATCTTCATCAGCAGGTCATCAATGATCTCAGACCTAATGCTTATTATTGTAAAATAAGAGATAAGGAAAGGGAACCAGCATCAGCACTCAGCTGTTGATCTCCTGTCACTATCCAAAGAGTCTCATGTGAAGAAGCTTTCACAGGAACATGTGGAGATGATATTAAAGTTTCAGTTGCTAACACACTAAAATATCACATAAAGCATAATTAGTTAAACTCACACTCAAAGAGCCTGAGCTCAAAACTCTAAACACATTTTCAGCTCTGCACCCAATCTGCACTTTTTGCAAAACACTGCACACGGTTCTCTAAGTAAGACACAGAAATCTGACATTTTCACTAGTTTGCCATTTTCATAACACGGCCATTAAACATGCTACACACATGAACCATTAATACATACACATGTCACATGACCATAAAGACTGAACTGCTTTACTGTTGACTCATCAATCAGGATGGAAGCACTAGAAAAAGGCTTCATGTTCAGATGTAGCACCTCATTTCGGACGCCCCCACCCATGTGGGTCCGTGATCTGCACGGGGTGGGCCCTCGCTGAAAGGAAAACCCCCCGTATGACAGTATGCAGTTAAAAACAGAGTTTCAACTGAAGGGGAATTCTAAAAGCAAACATTAAAAAGAGAACATTAATCTGAGCGGTATATAATATCTGTATCAGTGCTGAGGACAATGGGGATTACTATATTTACACTAAGTGGAACAAAGACCTGGACGTAGAAGACGCTAAACTAAAACGGAAGGAATGCTTACAACTTACATAAAAAACGACTACAAGCGGAAATCTACGATTAATTCAATATAAACTAATGACAACAATGTATTATAGAGGGAGAAAATAGATACATTTGATAGCAGTTCCTCATATTCCCTATCATGCCTATATAAGTCCAATTTCTTGTTTTTATATTGTCTTGTTGTTTTTATATTGTCTTGTTGTTCCGTGTTGGCACCTTGAGTTCATTGTAATTTCGTTGTACCTGTACAATGACAAATTAAAGATCTATCTATCTATCTAAAATGTTGAACTGAGAGTGACTCCCTCAGACATGCCTTTTGGAAATGTTATAAAATAAAAGAACTTGGGATATCCGAAATAGGCTGTCAAAAACGTCCAAATATAAAATTATTTTCCACAAATAGTCTATAAAAAAATATAAAAAATACCCAACTGGATGGCAAACAATGTATGCATCATTAATTACATTACATTACATTTAGCTGACGCTTTTATCCAAAGCGACTTACAATAAGTACATTCGACCAGGAAGACACAACCTTGAAGAAAACAGAATCATAAAGTACATCAGGCTTCATAGAGCCAAACATTTCAAGTGCTGCTCAACTGGCTTTAGGTAATCCAGTCCTTTGTTAGTATATAAGTGCTTTGTTAATAGTTCTAACGCTCGAAGTGGAGTCGAAAGAGATGAGTTTTCAGTCTGGAAGGTGTGTAAGCTATCTGCCGTCCTGATGTCAATGGGGAGCTCATTCCACCATCTTGGAGCCAGGACAGCAAACCCACGTGTTTTTGCTGATGGGAACTTGGGTCCCCTTCACAGCGAGGGTGCAGCGAGCCGTTTGGTTGATGCAGAGCGTAGTGCACGCGCTAGGGTGTACGGTTTAACCATGTCCTGGATGTAGGAAGGGCCAGATCCATTCGCAGCATGGTAAGCAAGTACCAGTGTCTTGAAGTGGATTCTAGCAGTTACCGGAAGCCAGTGAAGGGAGCGGAGGAGCGGAGTGGTGTGGGAAAATGTAGGAAGGTTGAAGACCAGACGAGCAGCTGCATTCTGGATGAGGTCGGATGGCACATGCAGGTAGACCAGCCAGGAGGGAGTTGCAGTAGTCTAGGCGTGAGATGACGAGAGCCTGGACCAGAACCTGAGTCGCTTTCTGAGTCAGCTGGGGACGTATCTTCCTGATGTTGTAAAGCGTGTATCTGCAGCAACGGGTTGTAGCAGCGATGTTTGCAGTGAAGGACAGGTTGTTATCTAGGGTCACACCCAGATTCCTTGCAGTCCGAGTCGGGGAAACAATAATCTATAAGAAACTGATATTACAAAACTAGTCAGTGTTTGTTTGTTTTGAAAAAAATTGTGGGGATGCAGTATCAATTTATTAATTGGTACTTTTTATTTTAAGTCAAATGATGTTGCCAATTAATTTATTGGTGTCATGAAAATCTTGAATGTAATGTAGTTCTACCCTCACTCATCCTGTTAAAATCAATTATACAAAACAAAAAAAAGATTACATTTGAAACCCTAAATATGGGAATATACCTATAACAGTGAAAATAAGAAGTGAGCTTTCAATGTATTACATGTATTTATTATGACCACCATCCTTTACTCTTCAGTGTGCAACTCGATTTTGACAGGAAAGCTCTGTATCAATGCTCTGTAGTTGATCTGACTGAAATTGTGATTTTAAATCTCAAAACCGCTACAGTATCTGTCAGGCAGAAACTTGGACAACTCATTTGACAGAAACCTTAACACTGAACTAATTGACTGCTAGGGTTAACTTTGATTTAAACATTTGTAGAATACTAAGAGCTTTATTGAGTAGGTGTAACTGTATCATGGGTTAAACTCATAACTTTATAACTTAGGGTTTAATGTAATTGTAAAACCATTGGGCCACTTAAAATACAATAACAAGTCAGGAGGGAGCCAGTCTAGATTTCCTTTTGAGGGCCACCAGCTGCAGAGAGTTAACTAATTAAAGGGGCGTGGCCTCACATCTGTGAGAACTCAGCAATCAGGTGTCCATTTTAGGTAGCACTTTCCTGGAGCGTCAGACAGACGAAGACATTGGAGTCCTGCGGGAGTAAGACTGACAAAGACAATAGAGTCCTGCTGGAGTCACGAGGGAGGCAAAGAGGAGGCAAATCCTACTTTGATTGAGCTAAAGTATCGCTGGTGTTTTATTTTATTTGGTTTTCTAGCCCCTCATGCTATAATCATGTGTATTTTCTCCATTCCTGTTTATGTGTCTTCTCGCAATTATCACTGGCCCCGTGTATCTCGTAATCGATATAACCGGCCTGCTCTCGTCTATCCCACGTGCTCCACTAAGATCCAACATCTAGTTACAGGCGGCCTGTGGAACTGCCGGTCAGCTGTTCCTAAGGCTGACTTCATCTCTGGCTACGCTTCCCTGCAGTCTCTGGATTTCCTTGCTCTCACTGAGACGTGGATTACTCCATCCAACACATCCACCCCAGCAGCTCTCTCCACAGCATATTCCTTCTCCCATACATCCAGACCCTCTGGCAGAGGATGTGGCACTGGTCTCCTGCTCTCTCCCAAATGGAGCTTTTCCCTCTTCAAGCTACCTAACTTCACTCCTTCCACCTTTGAATTCCATGCCGTCACAGTAACCCATCCTATACAATGAACCATTGTTGTTCTCTACCAGGCGCCTTGGGGGACTTCTTGGAGGAATTAGATCATCTCCTCTCACACATCCCTGAAACTGGTCCTCCCGCTGTACTTCTCGGAGACTTCAACCTCCAGACAGGGAAGATAGACGAACTAACATCTTCCTTCCGGGAAAAGATTGTCCCACTCTTGACCTAACAATCAACATCGGCACCTCAGTTGTTTCCCCGACTCAGACTGCAAGGAATCTGGGTGTGACCCTAGATAACAACCTGTCCTTCACTGCAAACATAGCTGCTACAACCCGTTGCTGCAGATACACGCTTTACAACATCAGGAGGATACGTCCCCAGCTGACACAGAAAGCGACGCAGTTTCTGGTCCAGGCTCTCGTCATCTCACGCCTAGACTACTGCAACTCCCTCCTGGCTGGTCTACCTGCATGTGCCATCCGACCTCTGCAGCTCATCCAGAATGCAGCGGCTCGTCTGGTCTTCAACCTTCCTAAATGTTCCCACACCACTCCGCTCCTCCGCTCCCTTCACTGGCTTCCGGTAACTGCTAGAATCCACTTCAAGACACTGGTACTTGCTTACCATGCTGCGAATGGATCTGGCCCTTCGTACATCCAGGACATGGTTAAACCGTACACCCCAGCGCGTGCACTACGCTCTGCATCAGCCAAACGACTCGCTGCGCCCTCGCTGCGAGGGGGACCCAAGTTCCCATCAGCAAAAACACGTGGGTTTGCTATCCTGGCTCCAAGATGGTGGAATGAGCTCCCCATTGACATCAGGACAGCAGAAAGCCTGCACATCTTCCGGCGCAGACTGAAAACTCATCTCTTTCGACTCCACTTCGAGCGATAGAACTATTAACAAAGCACTTATATACTAATAAAGGACTGGCTTACCTAAAGCCAGTTGAGTAGCACTTGAAATGTTTGGCTCTATGAAACCTGATGTACTTATATGATTCTGTTTTCTTCAAGGTTGTGTCTTCCTGGTCGAATGTACTTATTGTAAGTCGCTTTGGATAAAAGCGTCAGCTAAATGCAATGTAATGTAATGTAACATCTCTGTTAACCGCCTTTGCTTTCTCACTGTCTCCGTCCCCACCAACTCATAAAGCTGGCAATGTCCTTGATCTCATATTCTCAAGGAACTGCTCTACTTCTAACCTCTCTGTAAACCCGCTCCACACATCCGATCACTTCTTCATTTCATTCTCTCTACCCCTTTCCAAACATAACAAACTAATCTCTTCTCATCCTGCACCTGTCCGCTGTAACCTTCGTTCCCTCTCCCCCTCTACCTTTGCCTCATCGGTGCTCTCAGCCCTCCCTTCCTCTGACTCGTTCCAACTCCTACCTCCAAACTCTGCTGCAGAAACTCTCCTTTCTACTCTCTCATCCTCTCTGGACTCTCTCTGTCCTCTCACATCTCGGCAGGCTCGTCAGTCCCCTCCTGCTCCTTGGCTAAATGACGCACTGCGTGCTAATAGAACCGTCCTTCGGGCAGCAGAGCGGAAACGGTGGAAATCCAAACACCAAGACGACCTGCTAACCTATCAGGCTCTCCTCTCCTCTTTCTCTGCTTCGATCTCTCAGGCAAAAAGCACTTTCTTTCAAGATAAGATCCATTCTTCCTATTCCAATCCCAAAAAACTATTTTCCATCTTCTCCTCCCTCCTGGACCCTCCAAAAGCCCCTCCCCCCTTCTGTCAAGCGACTTTGTTAACCACTTTGAAAAAAAGGTTGATGATATTCGCTCTTCTTTTTCTGACTCACCTTTACTCACCACTGGGTCACCAGACCCTCCTTTCACCCACACACTTACCTCCTTTTCCCCTCTCTCTCCAAGTGAGGTTCTTACCCTCATTACCTCTGCCCGCCCTACCACCTGTCCTCTGGACCCTATCCCTTCAAACCTCCTTCAGACTATCGCTCCTGATATTCTACCGTTTCTCACCCATTTCATCAACACTTCTCTAACTTCTGGTCACTTTCCAAACAGTCTCAAGGAGGCAAGAGTAAATCCTCTCCTAAAGAAACCCACTCTCAACCCGTCTGATGTTATAAACTACAGGCCTGTCTCTCTACTCCCGTTCCTGTCTAAAACACTTGAACGCGCTGTCTTCAAACAACTCTCCTGCTATCTCCATCAGAACAACCTTCTGGATCCGCACCAGTCTGGTTTCAAGGCAGGTCACTCCACATAAACTGCCCTCCTTGCTGTCACTGAGGAACTGCACACTGCTAAAGCAGCATCCCTCTCCTCTGTCATCATCCTGTTGGACCTGTCTGCTGCATTCGACACGGTGAATCATCAGATCCTCCTTCGCACTCTCCAAGAACTTGGAGTTTCAGGCTCTGCACTTTCCCTCCTCACCTCTTACCTCAAAGACCGCACCTACAGGGTTACTTGGAGAGGGTCCGAGTCCGACCCTTGTCAATTAACTACAGGGGTCCCTCAGGGCTCTGTTCTTGGTCCCCTCCTCTTCTCCCTGTACACAAACTCGCTCGGATCAGTCATTAGCCCGCACGGTTTTTCTTACCACTGCTACGCTGACGACACCCAATTAATTCTGTCCTTTCCCCGCTCAGAGACCCAGGTCGTCGCACGCATCTCTGCTTGTCTAGCTGACATCTCTCAGTGGATGTCTGATCATCACCTCAAGCTCAACCTTGACAAGACTGAGCTGCTCTTCCTCCCGGGAAAAGATTGTCCCACTCTTGACCTAACAATCAACATTGGCACCTCTGTTGTTTCCCCGACTCAGACTGCAAGGAATCTGGGTGTGACCCTAGATAACAACCTGTCCTTCACTGCAAACATCGCTGCTACAACCCGTTGCTGCAGATACACGCTTTACAACATCAGGAAGATACGTCCCCAGCTGACTCAGAAAGCGACTCAGGTTCTGGTCCAGGCTCTCGTCATCTCACGCCTAGACTACTGCAACTCCCTCCTGGCTGGTCTACCTGCATGTGCCATCCGACCTCTGCAGCTCATCCAGAATGCAGCGGCTCGCCCGGTCTTCAACCTTCCTAAATTCTCCCACACCACTCCGCTCCTCCGCTCCCTTCACTGGCTTCCGATAACTAACTGCTAGAATCCACTTCAAGACACTGGTACTTGCGTACCATGCTGCGAATGGATCTGGCCCTTCCTACATCCAGGACATGGTTAAACCGTACACCCCAGCACGTGCACTCCGCTCTGCATCAACCAAACGGCTTGCTGCACCCTCGCTGCGAAGGGGACCCAAGTTCCCATCAGCAAAAACACGTGGGTTTGCTATCCTGGCTCCAAAATGGTGGAATGAGCTCCCCATTGACATCAGGACAGCAGATAGCTTGCACATCTTCCGGCGCAGACTGAAAACTCATCTCTTTCGACTCCACTTCGAGCGATAGAACTATTAACAAAGCACTTATATACTAATAAAGGGCTGGCTTATCTAAAGCCAGTTGAGTAGCACTTGAAATGTTTTTGCTCTATGAAACCTGATGTACTTTATGATTCTGTTTTCTTCAAGTTTGTATTTTGTTGGTCGAACGCACTTATTGTAAGTCGCTTTGGATAAAAGCGTCAGCTAAATGCAATGTAATGTAATGTAATGTTCAGCGAGCGGAGGTGATAGCCTAGCACTGAGTCCGAGACGTATTTTTTGGGAGGAAGGAAGAAAGAGAAAGAAAGACAGCGGGCGCCGATCCCCAACACCTCTGCTTCAAGTGTTTGGGGGCCCAGGGCCGTACTCTCCCTGGAAGATGATCATGGCGGCGGGTGTGTGGGCTACTCGCTCATTGCTAGAGATGCCCCCGCCTCACCAGGTCAGATCGATTATTGGGCCGCAAGGCCGAATAAGTAGCTTGGTCCACGGGCCTTGCCCCAGGCCCGGTTCCCCCGGGGACCGGTGCTCGGTGGCTTCACATGATATAGGGTCGAACCTACTTCATCACAGGCCGCCACCGCTGCCCGCCGTGTGATGTCCCTGGGATATCACGCCGCGTGGCACTTTCCAAAGAGGATCGTGTTGATCTCCTGGGAGCCCCCGTGTTTACGGAAGGGCTCTTTGGATCGATCTCCTTGCTCACGGGATGAGGAGTAGTCGCAGCGTGGCTGATTCTTGCCCATCCCCAGCGGAAGAAACACTGTCCTACACTCCCCGCCCCCGCTGTAAACCCCAGTATAGGGAGCCAGCAGGTGGGCGTGTGCACGTGAGTGGAATAAACCGAGTGCTGTCAAAGCACTGTGCGGGTTCAAGAGACGCTATTGCCGGCGTGCTGTTGTCAGAAAACACACCTTGCCTGGTATAATAGCTCTGATTAATGCATTTCACCGTTGAATGGGAAATACAGCGTTAATACGTGGGCGCGCGGCCCTCGTGAGAGTGGCCGCGGTGCGTTCGGGGACCTCCCCGGGGGAACGGAGTCTTTGCTCTACGCCTAGAGCAAAGACTCCAATGCAGTTTTCCATAGTGGTAAAGGCTGCATTATGGCAGAGCCCGCATTCACACAAGAGCACGTGGCGGTGCGTTCAGGGACCTCAGAAGAACACACTACGCCTATAAAGACTCCGATTAAATGCTGTTTGCCGTAGTGGTAAAAACAGCATTATGGTGGAGCGCGCGGCGGTGCGTTCAGGGACCTCAGTAAATAATCGGCCCTTTCTGTTGGGAGTGGTGCTCGATGCAGGCGCGCTACGCGCCACCCTGTCAGAGAGCAGAAGTGCGTCCCTTCTCCGGGCGGTTCACAGGGGGCGACAGTGACAGCTTTAACTCTCATGCAGACTTTGAGTCTCATGACGGCTCCTCACATTGTGGTCCCGCAGGGGTTACATTATATGCGCCGCCTGCAGAGGTGGTTCTCCAGCCTGCGTTTGGCACAAACGGCGGCTGATGACCATCCCCCCCCTCAGTGGAGGGCAACCTCCGGTTCTGGGGGTCTCCCGGGCGCCTCCGGAGGGGGTCTGCACTGGGACGGGTAACCCTCCTACATCACAGTGTTCACAGGAACAGGATGGGAGGGACTGCTGAAGAGGGATATAGGTGGGCGCTGGTCTCTAACGGAAACACGACACAGCAACCTCCTAGAGCTACGGGGGCTGGTAGTGTTATTCCTCCAGCATTTCATGCCCCTAATTCAAGGGAGACATGTATTGGTTCAGGAGCAACAACAGCACCACAGTGGGCTTATATCAACAGGCAGGGCGGAGTCCGCTCCGCCGCCTTGTTGGCCACAGCGGAGAGGCTGTGGTTGTGGGCATCAGAGGTGGTGGTATCTCTGAGAGCCTTCCATATCCCGGGACTGGAGGACAGGGGAGCCGACCTCATGTCGAGGGGCGGCCCCCTGCCAGGCGAATGGGTGCTTCACCCAGAGGTGGTGAAGCAGATCTGGGCCCAGTTTGGGAGAGCGGAAGTGGATCTGTTCGCCAGCCGGCGCAACGGCCACTGTGCCCTGTGGTTCTCCATGGCCCTGAGCGACGACCCGCCTTTGGGGGTGGACGTGTTTGCACGTCTGTCAGTCATCCTAGTGGCTCCGGACCGCGTCGGGGCGCCGTGGTACTCAGAGATGACACAGATGAAGGTGGGCCAGCCCTGGGCGGTTCCCCAGTTCTGGGGGGCGATGTCTCAAGAGGCAGGTGCAATCGGGGCATTACCCACTCTCGGCCAACCTCTCCAGTGGCTCCTGAGAGGGACAGGCTGAGACAGGGTGGATTGTCTGACAGCGTTATTCAGTCTATCCAGGCAGCTAGAGCTGGATCCACCACAGCCTGTTACAGGCCAAAGTGGCTGGGATTCCAGCGATGGTGTGAGGAGCGGAAAATAGAGCCCCTATCTTGTGAGTTAGGCTCTATTTTGTCCTTCTTACAGTTATTGGTGGACAGAGGACTAGCTCATTCATTCTACTATAAAAGTGTATGCAGCAGCCATCTCATCCTGTCATGAGGGATTTGGCGGCAGGTCAGCCTTTTCTCATCCACTGATGTTGCGGTTTTTACAGGGGGTCAGGAGGCTGCGCCCAGTAGTGCGCGCCTCCACCCCGCAGTGGGACCTGCCACTGGTGCTCGAGGCTTTGGTCACAGAACCATTTGAGCCTCTGGAGCTCTCCTCCCTGAAAGCACTGTCGTGGAAGACAGCATTACTACTTGCCTTAACTTCGGCCAAAAGAGTGTCCGAGTTAACCGCTCTGTCGGTGCACCCGAGCTGTTTACTGATTCGGGGTGACCAGAGCGGCGCGACACTCAGACCGAACCCCTCCTTTGTGCCCAAGAACCTAAGGAGTGCGTTCAGGTCGAGGGTTATTCAGTTGGGGGGATTTAGTCTTCCACCCCATGGTGAGGCCAGGGAAGCTACATTACACCTCCTCTGCACGGTGCGCGCGTTAGCATGTTATGTAGAGCGCACAGCTACCCTGAGACACACTGAACAGTTGTTTGTGTGCTTCGGGGGCGGGGTGACTGGAAAAGCTCTGTCCAAGAAACGCCTGGCAGGCTGGCTTTGCGAAGGCATTGCACACGCCTACGAGCAGGCAGGGAGAGGCTGTCCCACGGGGGTCCGTGCACACTCCACACGAGCTGTGGCTGCATCAACAGCCTTATTCAACGGTGCGAGTGTGGAGGATATATGCACGGCGGCGTCTTGGTCAACGCCAGGCCCCTTCATAAGTGTTATCTCTTGGATATGTCTGGCTCTTTCTCAGCGTCTGTGCTTGCTGGGGCAACACGGGACTGGTGAGGAGGGGGGGGGCTGTTGGTCAGTGGGCATCTGACCCTCTCCCCGGGCGTAAAATGCCCTTACGTTTCTCGTTCGCGGGGGACGTGGGGTGCTCTGGGCCCTTTTCAGGGCTGGAGGGCTCCCCTCGCCTGCCTGGGGGCAGGAGGGGGAGAGCCCTCCATACTATAGTCCCTACACACTCTGCACAGGGTCAGTGTTTGAGTGTGGGGACATAGGGGGCACTTGCATTCTCCCCGTGCTCTTTAGGGACTCAGGAGGGAGAGTGCATAGTGAACCCATACAGGGCTGGTTTTTTTTCCCTGTCTGGACGCAGGGGAGCCCTCAGCACTGATTTTTTCGAGCACACTTTTTTCGCGAGGCAAGCGCGTCAGGGTGTGCTCTATCGGCCGCAGCCCAGACTTCTCCACGGTTACAACCGAGGGGGAGGTGAGTGAGGCACAGTGGCTGCTAAAGCCGGTTAGGGAATGCTCCGGTATTGGGACAAAGTTAACATGGGATCACTCCGGTCATTGTACGTACTTCGTCTCACTGGAATATTAACGGTCATTGTACGTACTTCGTCTCACTGGAATATTAACGGTCATTGTACGTACTTCGTCTCACTGGAATATTAACGGTCAGATTGAATACAACATCGACCCAATTTTTCCGGTAAATGACGGGAGAGTTTTGAAAGTGACAAAACACTGTTTTCACACATTTAAAAACACTTAAACAATTAAACAATGTTTACCCAGGATTCAGGCACCTTCCCTGGCTTGTAAAATGTGGTGATGCGGCCTGGAGGTATCAGACTATTTTAAAACATGTATACCCAGGATTCAATCACTTTTCCTGGGTTACATAGTGCTGTGAAGCAGCCTGTCCTCTGGGTGGGAGAGAGCGAGGTGCTGGAAGGAGCTCTCTGGGTCACAGCCCGCTGCTGCTGTCTCCCCGTATTCACTGCACTTTTACCCAGCTTTCACACACTTATTCCTGGGTAAGAAAGCCATGTGCATCACCATGGATCTCTGCCTGTGAGTGTGGGACCCTGCTTACAGCAGTGACTCTGCTGTACTTATGTTCTTGTACATTTCATGGAAGTCTAACATAGCCTGTTTGCACATGTCAGGGCAACACACTCTCACTCCCTAAGCGTCCAGGAGCGACGTTTGGTCAGTGTCCGTGGCGTGCAGTTGTGACGCTCCTAGGCTCCTTCAGCGTCATAAAGGGACGGAAATAGCTTTCAACTGATTGCAATGTATTCCCATCTGCGGCGGGATTAGACGCTCATGGAAGCACGGCATTCGTTTGTGTCGGCTGCCCTTAAAGGCAATGTGAGCGTCCATTCCCATTGGATAACGGAGAATTGTACACCCGGAAGTAAGTATTCCTCTTACTGTGGATTGATTTTACAGTGATATCTGCACTACTCATTGACTAAAAAACACCAGATTATCCTTGATAATTACACAACATTGATTGGTTTAAATTGTGTGCAATGCTTTTGTATTTTTCCCCTTCGATTCGGAGAAACAAATATTTTTTCGGAGTAAAGGATGGCAGAAGACACTACACTACCCAGAATCTCCAGCTATCGTTTGGACTACACCATGTGCTCTGTTTGACAAACCCCGTTTTTTTCACTATTCATTCCAATGGCTGGCGTCTATGTCACGTGATCTTCAAATTTCTCCCTGCAGAAAAAGAAAACATGGCCGAACTTCGTTTTATTCTCGGTGGAAAATGCCAATTTTAAAGTTAGTTTGGCCATTAAAATGCGTTTTGATGTCCTTTGATGCGAGAGATATGAGTTGTTATTTCAGATTATGTGTGCAGTGGATGTCCATGATCTTTAGTTTGCTGGTTATTACGAAGATTACTTCAGGAAATCGCGACGTTTTCATTGTTACCAAGGTGGTTGCTAGGGACGCTGCTATCGATATTATTTCTGTTATGTTGTGTAACTGTTTAATGGTGTTATCTTTATTGCTACCCCCTTCCCCGTCAATGTATAGTGTTGGTCCACAGCGCAAACATATTAGTTTAACAAAATCCGCATCTAAAGATAGCCTACGTTATTTTCCCCTGTGCAATTCCAGTCTCACATCTCACGGCACATCGTCATTAACAAATACCGGAAACAGACCGAAAACTTAAAAAAAAATATAAAATAATACTTTATTCCGAGTGTGCTTGATTTTCTCTTTGGAAGTCATCACATAACGGCATTGTAATACACGGTTCGGCTGCATTAAATATTACATATCTGCCGTAGTTCTGTATTTATAGAGCCCTGATGAGAAGACTTATAGACAAACATGAGGAACTGAAAACGTGACGTGGATCATAAATATATCAGCCATTAAAAAACTTACATTTATTTTCACACAATACGTCTCCTTGCAGTATCAACACTAATTCGGCTGACTTTTATATTTGATCCAATTGGTAGATAGGCTGTATTTACACCATAAAGGTGCACAGCTGATATAAAGGGACACCTAGTGGTTAAAGCATGTTATTGAATTTCATTATTTTTATTATTAGATATTAATAGGATCCCTATAAAGTATATTCATTACTCGTTATTCTCTACTAATAGTTAATTAAAGACTGTATATAATGACTATTTTGCACATCCCTTTCAAGATTTCAAGATTTTCTAAGGTTTATTGACATATAATATAGGCCTACACAACTATGGTGTAGTTCTGCATTGAATGAAAAACTTGGGTCGCAGGTTCCTCAATAGTGCATTACAAGACATCTATCAATATTTGTGCATACCTCCAGCAATGTTAACTATGTTGAAGCACTTATTTTAACTGATATTATACATAATGTATTATACTCTTATAAGATGTATGTAGATATTTCATCTCCGGCCTTGTCAGGTATTGAACAATCAATAAATAAAGAACACAAAATTGTTAAATATAAAACACAGAATTTGTGTGATTATACTAAATGATTTACAAATAAACACCACTGCATATTTACAACTGTTACACATGCTGATGTAACGCAAATGTTCCAACTTGGGATCAATAAAGTATATCTTATTTTAAGCTGATCGATGGCTACTGCCATATTTGCAAAATGTGGCTCTGAACCTTAACAAGTGCATGTTTCAGGCTTATCAATTAATGTAATGTAATGTTATCAATTAACAACAGGGGTCACAAACATAAGACCAGCTGTTAAATAAAGCTCTTCTGACCTTAGCTGGCATGTGGGTATATATATTAATGCTGCCCATTATGGGCACAAGCAATTTTCACCCATTTATTAATTATATGTTTTAAATGTGAGTGTTTCCTATCCCCTAAACCTCCAGGGATGTACACAGTTTAATACTGGCAACTTCTTATTATGGGAAATACGAAAACGTCTTTTAAAACTACAACTCCCAGTAGAGACGTGCCATAGATAGAGAACATGTTGCGAAACAGAATAGCCAGCATGTGTAGTTCTGGGGACGGGGTGGGGGAGGGGGGGACGCGGTGGACCCGTTCAAATCCAGTTTTGGACAGTCTGCCGTGGTTCCATTCCATTTCAAGTGCTGTTCGAGAATCGGCGTAACCCTCGGAGCACACTCTCCAATCACAGAGCTTGAGGACTATTACGGGGTTTGTCAAACAGAGCACATGGTGTAGTCCAAACGATAGCTGGGGATTCTGGGTAGTGTAGTGTTTTCTGCCATCCTTTACTCAGAAAAAACATTTGTTTCTCCGAATCGAAGGGGAAAAATACAAAAGCATTGCACACAATTTAAACCAATCAATGTTGTGTAATTAACAAGGATAATCTGGTGTTTTTTAGTCGATGAGTAGTGCAGATATCACTGTAAAATCAATCGACAGTAAGAGGAATACTTACTTCCGGGTGTACAATTCTCCGTTATCCAATGGGAATGGACGCTCACATTGCCTTTAAGGGCAGCCGACACAAACGAATGCCGTGCTTCCATGAGCGTCAAATCCCGCCGCAGATGGGAATACATTGCAATCAGTTGAAAGCTATTTGCGTCCCTTTATGACGCTGAAGGAGCCTAGGAGCGTCACAACTGGACGCCACGGACACTGACCAAACGTCGCTCCTGGACGCTTAGGGAGTGAGAGTGTGTTGGTCAGGGAGAGATGGGTGGTGCTGTGAATAAGGCCGAATATTGATGCTGGTGTGCGGACGGTAAAGCACCGCAAAATCCACCCCCCCTTTAAGTGTTACCAGGGCCATGAGAACATCCTCCACAGGAGGGTGGGTGGTGCTGTGAATAAGGCCGAATATGGATGCCGATGGGCGGACGGTAAAGCACCGCAAAATCCACCCCCCCTTTAAGTTACCAGGGGCATGAGGTTCTGTAGGGTGTGAACATCTGGGTTTAGTCCGTGGGGGAGTGCTTAAGTCTGGGGGCCCGGGGTCTCACGGTGTGCGATGTTATGAAAGTCGAAAAAACGACAGAGTGCCAACGGAGGAGGGTCTCAAAAAAGCGCAAGTCTTCGGCGCTTCCGGCGGAAGCCCCGGACACATTTTCGCTCCCCCGTTGCATTTTACAACGGAGAGGGGAATCGAGACCTCCCTTCCTCCATCAAATAAATTAATTCATGTTTTCCAAGCTACCATCTGCACGAAATCGGAAACCCGGTTTTTGAGAGCACTTAGAAAAAAAACGGCTGTTTCACATCATGGAGGAATGTGTCCGCTACATGAGTGCTTTGGCTCGGATATAATTGTTGCCTGGAGGACCCCCAATCATGGTTCTTACCAAACTTTAAGTTTTTGAACTGGCCTCTGGAGGAATGCAAGGGGAGTTGTCACGGAATTATGAGGCACTATTTTGGGATACAATTTCTCCATTTTCACCCTTTTCCTCTGGTTCTCCCAAAAGATAACTTATAGTTTTTCTGCCTCTGGAGGAATGTAAGGAGAGTTGTCAGAGGACTCTACCCGCCTTAAGAGACACTATTTTGGGATACAATTTCTCCATTTTCACCCCTTTCCTCTGGTTCTCCCAAAAGATAACTTATAGTTTTTCTGCCTCTGGAGGAATGTAAGGAGAGTTGTCAGGGGACTCTACCCGCCTTAAGAGACACTATTTTGGGATACAATTTCTCCATTTTCACCCCTTTCCTCTGGTTCTCCCAAAAGATAACTTATAGTGTTTCTGCCTCTGGAGGAATGTAAGGAGAGTTGTCAGGGGACTCTTCTTGCTGTTTGTCTTGTCAAAATTGAGGGGTGTGTTTGAGTGGAGGGCCCTGGCTGTTTCGGCAGCCTCCGCTCCTCTCTTCTCTCCCTCCCCGAGACCAGCTCGTGCTCCCGCTGTAAAAGGCAGGTGCGCGGGCACTCACTGCCACTCACTCTAAGCCTGGCTCCCGAGCAGCGCGTTCTCCCCGGCAGTCCGCCAGCAGATGAAAAACACCCACCTCTCCGCCTCTTCCGAGGGACGAGGGAACCGCGCGGGGGGGTCTGCTGGAGGCTCCTGCCGGGGGCTCTGTCCTGCGTTTCACCGGGACCCGGCTCGAACACTCGGAACTCTAACTCCAGCGCGGTGTGGTGGCCTCGCCCTGGCCGTCCACCGTGCGCCCTCCGGGTACCTGACTCCCCTGCCTCCTCCGGGGCAGGTGTGAGGGGTTCAATGCCTCCTCCCCCCGCTGCGGCTAATGCCAGAGCAGGATGGAGCGCCCGGAGGTACTGTTGTCCCCACGTTACCATGTTGTCTGGAGGATAGGACCGAGAGATGACATACTCTCTACCCGGGTTACAAGTCACTATTTTCGGACACTTTCTTTGCTTTACCCCGGTTCTATCACTCTTTCCTCCTTTGACCATAAAACGTGTTTCCTGCTGGGGTACTGCCTGGTTCCGGGGCACCCCAAACCCTCTCATGGTCGGGCCACCATGAATTGATGCATCGGACCCAATGTTGCCATCACCAGCCCCGCGTTGGTGCGGAGGTGGGACCATTTAGCCAGGTGGTAACCCAAGTCCTCCCTTGGTCCGTGTACCAGGCATTGAAGCATCGAACATTTGTTGCAATCACCGGTTACGTTAACGCATATAAACGGAGAAACACAACAGAATTGAAATACAATTAACTGTGTCTGTTTCAGTAAGGATGTCGTCCGAATGCCCGGTGTGCAGACTCTTCTATCTGGCTTTGAACAAGCACCTTAAGCACAAACATGCAGTGCGGAACTTGGAGGAAAGAGGCATCATTCTTAAAATGGCCAGTGGCCGAATAAATGTTCGGACCATACCCTGTCACATCACAGGGTGTTCGTATGCTGGGAAGAAACTAGACCGTCATGTAACTCATGGCCACCCTGAGTTATCCCGAGATGAAGCACATCTGGCAAGGCTGAAGCATAGTGTGGCCCTGCAGTTGCTCCATGACCTCAGAGAGACTAATCCCATCATTGGAATGGCTACATCATTGGATATAGACAATGAGGAGGAATACCCCGTGCACCCTCCACCCTTCTCCCCACATACTGAGTGTGACGAAGAGGACTGCAGGCAGGTGATGCTGGAAAATGTGGCATTGAGAGCTCAGAAGGATGCCCTCATTGATGAGATGAAGACCCTGCGCTCCAGGCTGAAAAAGGGGCTAAAACCCAGGCAGCAGAGTGCCACTGCTGCTGTGCTTGAGGAAGAGGAATAATGTATACAATTTAAGGGCCTGGCAATCTCAAGTACCTCCGGCATAAACACAGCAGCCTCCGGTAGTCAGACCACTCTCAAGACTGTCATGCGGTCCCCAGCAGCCTCCGGTTGTGAGACCCCTCTCAAGACTGTCATGCGGTCCCCAGCAGCCTCCGGTTGTCAGACCCCTCTCAAGACTGTCATGCGGTCCCCAGCAGCCTCCTGTAGTCAGACCCCTCTCAAAACCCCGGTCAAGACTCTCATGCGCTCCACAGCAGCCTCCGATAATGAGACCCCTGTATGCCAGAAGACCCGTGCAGGCTCACCCAGTCTGATATGACCCACATCATCAGAGAGGTGAAAGCCAACATGAACGACTTGAAAAGGTCTGTCACTGTCCACCAGTTCAAGATTAAGAGGAACAAGCTGGATCGTCTGCCGAGCCAGGCGGAGCTTCTCGCCGCCATGGCGGCCGCTGAGAAGCGCATCCCTGATTTACTTGACCTGATGGCTTGCAACCCGACCTCAATCACCCAGTACCTGCTATATGGCTATCTAACCCTCCATTGGAGCCTTCTGTATGGCCACCGTCCGGGTGTGTACGCAAACATGACCAACACTGAGGTGTTAGAGGCGGACTTAAGGGGCACTGCTGAGGGCTACATCATCCATGTGCAGGATCACAAGACTGCCAAGACATTTGGCGAAGCACAGCTGGTGCTTACAGTAAAGGAGTTTAGCTGGGTCATGCGGTGGATGGGGATAAAAGAGGGCTTGTCGGGTCCTCAGAATGAATTCTTCCTTTTCACAACGGGGAAGCATGCCTCCAGGAACCTGAACGCTCACTTGAAGAGGGCTTGGGCTGATGCTGGGCTAGAAACAGCCGTCACCTTCACAATCCTGCGCACTGCCCTGGCTGACAATATCAAGCATCACCAAGATCCAGAAAGCAGGTTGATTCTCGCCAGGTTTATGTGTCACGACGTAAGCACTGCAGACCGGTTCTACGTGAATACGCCTGGAATAAAGGAGGGATTGAAGATCGGCTCCATGTTCAGGGCGGCAGCAGCTGCAGCAGCATCATCAGAAGGAGGTCTACCGCCGTGAGATACCTCCGAAGAGGGCTCAGGGGCGGAGAGCAGCGATACCTCTTCTTCAGGGCCGGTTGATACTCCTGATGTGGGGGTAGAGGCCGTGGACTCAGCCTTTTTCCCCTGGTGCACCGTACAAGTCAGATGGCTAATATGGCCCCCGGGCCCCCGCTAATCATGTTTTTATCATGTTTGTATTATGTTTATTATGCATACTGTGTATACTGTTTTTGTAAAAATAATGTGATAATTAAATAAATAAAAAAACATTTTAATAACGTTTAAGGTTCCCAGGGGTTGATACAGTGCCAGGTATCAGATTATTTAAACAAAGTTTACCCAGGATTCAGACACCTTCCCTGGCTTGTAAAATGCGGTGATGCGCCCTGGAGGTATCAGACTATTTTAAACAACTTTTCCCGCCTTTGAAACACTTATTCCTGGTTTTTAGCCTGTCACTTTGCAAGATATGATTTAACATTGAAACTCTCCTGGAAATGGACATATTCTGTCCTTCTCCAAGAGAGCTTCAATGTTAAATGATATCTTGCAAAATGACAGGCTAAAAATCTCTTCCAGATGTTTAAAAACACTTCCCCCGACAATTTAAACATTATTTCTGGCTTGTAAAGTGCAGTGGTAGCATCAGACTATTTAAAGGGTTACCAGGAGCATGAGAACATCCTCCACAGGAGGGTGGGTGGTGCTGTGAATAAGGATGAATATGGATGCTGGTGTGCGGACAGTAAAGCACCACAAAATCCACCACCTTTAAGTGTTACCAGGGCCATGAGAACATCCTCCACAGGAGGGTGGGTGGTGCTGTGAATAAGGACGAATATGGATGCCGATGGGCGGACGATAGAACAACACAAAATCCACCCCCCATTTAAGATTCCCAGGGGCATGAGGTTCTGTAGGGTGTGAACATCTGGGTTTAGTCCGTGGGGGAGTGCTTAAGTCCGGGGGCCCGGGGTCTCACGGTGTGCGAGGTTATGGAATTGTGCATGTCAGGGGGAGATGCTGGAGGTCATTAGTCCGTTGTTTGGGGCTCTTTGAAGGGCTACAAATAGGTGGTTTTCCCTCCTCCTAATTAGAGCTAAAATTAGGTCTGTCACTTTGGGTAAACGCACCACTGTCAGACTTCTCCTGAGAATGGACGCCCATTGTCTCTAAGATGGGTCAGGGACAGTGAGGTGGAACGGTGTGCTGGACGACAGTGCGTGCATACATCGGGGCTCCGCCCACTGTACCCATAGAGTCCAGTAGAGGGCGGAGCCTGTGAGAGATATAACGTTGGGTTACGTATTGTAACCCTTGTTATATTAGCACAGGCGGAGCCCTCTACCTTGGGGCACTGTCTGTCCTATACCGCTCGCTGAAGAGTGGTGTAGGATGGTGGTCAGGAGGCGAGGCCTCCTTTTATACGGAAGTGAGATGCCCACGCATTCAGGTAGGCCCGCCCCGGGGCCGGCTACGTCCATAGAAATCTCAGTAGGTGAATGCTTGCATGATAAGGTAGTACCCATAGAGTCCAGTAGAGGGCTCCGCCTGTGCTAATATAACAAGGGTTACAATACGTAACCCAACGTTTCTGGATCTCATGTCAGGGCTCAACGCTAACTTTTAAAAGTGGTTGCCAGGCAACCAGTCATCAGCTTTTGGTTGCCAAAACTGAAAATACGGTTGCCATTTTTAGACACCTTATATTTTAAATAATTAAGATACTATACAGTTATACATCAACTTAATAATGAAAATGTGACACAAAAGAATGTTCAAATGCTTTATAATAAGTAATTAACGCAATTATTTGAAACTTAAGTGGTAGTAAACTTGTCCACCCTCAATTGCTGGTATACTAAATACCAGTAGTGCAGCTGTTGTCATATTCTTCACAGATCACTAGTTTCTTGGTCATCCATTGTCTCCCTTTCAAGTTTGGGTTTTCCTGACCTTGGTGCTGACCCCCACCATAGACCCATTCGCCCTTCAGCATTGAAGTCTTGAGCTTGGTGCTGACCCCCACCATAGACCCATTGGCCCTTCAGCATTGAAGTCTGGATTGGCCAGACTAAAACATTTCTAATGTTAAAGAAATGAAAACCATTCACAGTAAGAATTAGATATTAATTATGAATGCTGTAAATTACCTTTAATATGTCTAACTATTTAAAATGTGTTTTATAGAAGTGATTATATTTGTATGTCAATATTTTCCTATGGTAAAGTTTCGTTTAGCACTTTTATTTTGGTAGTAATAAGATCGGGACTCTTATTTTGAAGGAACCTTTACCGGAAGTGAATGCACAACGGAGCAGAATGTACTTAATATATATTTCGCCTCTCAAGACTTTACACATTTCCTCTTTGCTTTTCGTTCGGGTTCACCTTGAGCTTTATCAGTTGAATCACTTTGAACAGTAGTCTGAGATGTTGACGGGTTGGCCGAACTTTTTACCCCACAGTCAAACAACTTAATTTGCTTCGCCATTTTTTGTAAAACAAACACACGCCGCACCGCGCACGCGAGTAAAGGTGCATCGCTTTCTGGCTCCGTAATCACACCAATGCACGTGCAACTTAAGTATCAGGTTCCGACTGGTCACAACAATAATTAAATATCACTCTTAATGCAACAAATAATGAACATTTATCTATTTTTGGGTGCACATTTTGCTGTTTGCTGTCCTTATTTATTTATGTTAAAAACTGGTTGCCACTGAAGGCAACCAAAGGCCAAGAAGTGGTTGACATTTTTTCTGAATGGTTGCCAATGGCAACCGTTACTGTTGAGCCCTGCATGTGGAGTGTAACCTGTGCAGCTCTGAGGAATCAAACTGAAAGCACACTCACACTTCCTCAGACCAGGTTTCAACCACTGCAGTCCACCATGGTCCATCCTGCAGGAAGAAACACAGTCAGGACCAACTTCATACACCTTCACTCCAATCCACCATTAGACAGGAAGCAGAGTCCCTCAGTCAGTGACAGAGACTCAGTCCGTCCGTCCGTCCGTCTGTCTGTCTGTACCTGAGTGTCTCCAGTCTCCAGAGTGGATCTTCACGTCCAGCAGACAGCAGCTTCTCTCCTGAGTCTCCTGGATGATTGTAGCTCAGGTCCAGCTCTCTCAGATGGGAGGAGGGGTTGGAGCTCAGAGCTGAAGCCAGAGAAACACAGCCTTCCTCTGTGACCAGACAGCCTGACAGACTGCACACACACACACACACACACACACACACAACACACACACACACACACACACACACACACACACCACACACACACACACACACACACCACACACACACACACACACCACACACACACACACACACACACACACACACACACACACACACACACACACACACACACACACACACACACACACACACACAAACACACACACACACACACACACACACGGTTCATCTGTTGTTCTCGTTCCAGCAATGATTATATAATTGTTTACTGTAAGAGGACACAGAGATATCTGGAGGGGGGAAAGGTAGGAACAGCTGGCCACTTTTGAGCTGAGTGGTGATTTCTAGAAGAACTTTGTTGATTCCACTAACAAACACATTCGAGAATATTGTGGATCATCTTCGTCTTTTGTAGCTGAAAACCTTCAACCAAATATTGATGACCAACTCTGTGGTGGTATCATCAGATCTGCAGTAACATTTCCCGCCGGCGGGGGACCTTGGGGTTTAACAGTTTAAAAGATGAGATTGTTTCATTTAATATTTTAATTATTAAGACACCTTCCCGTTGCACGTCTTTGTTTACTTCCGGTATGTATTTTCTACCCTCCGCAGACTGGCCATCTGTAGAATCTGGAGAATCACAGAACAGGTCAAGGGCCGGCTCGATTCGCTGATGGCCTTCAACGGCCTTCATTTTTTATGTTTTTAAAAGGCATCATTGAAGTTGCACCGACAGAGGTCCACCGTTTCCCCGATGTGAGGCTCCCCCCAGTTGACTCCCCCCCCCCCCCCCATCTATTTGGACTGGTAGATCTCGGCAGACTGGTTTAAACGTAGCTCTTGTTTAAAAAAAGGTTGGGCACCCCTGGGTTAGACGTTAGGAGCTGATTTTTGGTCTATTGGACTGCAACCCAAGAGCTGAGGACAGAGCTTCACAACTTCTCTCTGGCAATGTACAAACACTAACATAATTAAATAAAAGGTCCATCCAATAGTTTGTACAAACTGTAAAGTCCACTGAGACAAATGTAACATTTGTGATATTGGGCTATATAAATAAACATTGATTGATTGAATAGTTAATATATGAAGTAATCAGGTGTTCAGATGGTCAACATTTTTAAACAGCTTTTCACTAACCTGAGAGTCTTCAGTTCACAGTGTGGACTCTCCAGTCCAGCAGACAGCAGCTTCACTCCTGAATCCTGCAGGTCGTTGTTACTCAGGTCCAGCTCTCTCAGACTAGAGGACTGGGAGCTGAGGACTGAGGACAGAGCTGCACAGCTTCTCTCTGAGAGGTTACAGACACTCAGTCTGGAGAGGAATCAGTAATACAGAAGAAATCAATTATACACTTTTATCATTTTCTGATTAAATAATAAATAAATGTAACCTGGATAGTTATGTGTTCACGTACAGAGCTTTGTTGGAGGCTTTGACCACTGGCAGCAGCCTCAGGAGAGCCTCCTCTGAAGCAGAGTATTTCTTCAGGTCAAACACGTCCAGATCTTCTCCTGATGAAGTAAGATGAAGACCAGAGCTGTGGTCAGACCAGAGCTGACCACAGAGCAGGAGAGAGATTCTCTGTGGAGAGACTTCCTGAACTCAGGTACTGTTGGATCTGCTTCACTAGAGAACGATCATTCAGTTCATTCAGACAGTGGAACAGGTTGATGCTTCTCTCTGGAGAGGGAGCCTCTTCTATCTTCTTCTTGATGTACTGGACTGTTTCCTCTTCAGTCTCTGAGTCACTTCCTGTCTGTGTGAGCAGGCCTCTTAGGAGCTTCTGATTGGTCTGCAGTGAAAGACCCAGGAGGAAGCGGAGGAACAAGTCCAGGTGTCCGTTTGGACTCTGTAAGGCCTGGTCCACAGCACTCTGGTAGAGATGTGAGAGTTCAGGTTTGACCTCATACTGCTGGGAGGTTGTTGGTTCTTCTGACAGCAGGTTGACTCCAGAGCTGATGAAGGTCAGATGGACATGAAGAGCAGCCAGAAACTCCTGAACGCTCAGATGGACGAAGCAGAACACCTTGTCCTGGTACAGTCCTCTCTCCTCTCTAAAGACCTGTGTGAACACTCCTGAGTACACTGAGGCTGCTCTGATATCGATGCCACACTCTGTCAGGTCGTGATCATAGAAGATCAGGTTGCCTTTCTGCAGCTGCTCAAAAGCCAGTTTCCCCAGAGACTCCATCATCTCCGTGCTCTTTGGACTCCAGTGTGGATCTGTCTCAGCTCCTCCATCATACTTGATGTTCTTCACTTTGGACTGAACCACCAGGAAGTGGATGTACATCTCAGTCAGGGTCTTGGGCAGCTCTCCTCCCTCTCTGGTTTTCAACACCTCCTCCAGAACTGAAGCAGAGATCCAGCAGAAGACTGGGATGTGGCACATGATGTGGAGGCTTCGTGAGCTCTTGATGTGGGCGATGATGGTGCCGGCCTGCTCCTGATCTCTGAATCTCTTCCTGAAGTAAACCTCCTTCTGTGGGTCAGTGAACCCTCGGACCTCTGTCACCATGTCCACACACTCAGGAGGGATCTGATTGGCTGCTGCAGGTCGTGTGGTTATCCAGAGGCGAGCAGAGGGAAGCAGCTTCCCCCTGATGAGGTTTGTCAGCAGCACATCCACTGAGGTGGACTCTGTGACATCAGTCAGGATCTCAGTGTTGAGGAAGTCCAGAGGAAGTCGACACTCATCCAGACCGTCAAAGATGAACACGACCGGGAACTGATCGAACCTGCAGATTCCTGCGTCTCTAGTTTCAGGGAAGAAGTGATGAACAAGTTCCACCAAGCTGTACTTGTTCTCTCTCACCACGTTCAGCTCTCTGAAGGTGAATGGAAATATGAACTGGATGTCCTGGTTGGCTTTGCCTTCAGCCCAGTCCAGAGTGAACTTCTGTGTTAAGACTGTTTTCCCAATGCCAGCCACGCCCTTTGTCATCACTGCTCTGATTGGTGCATCTCTTCCAGGTGAGGCTTTAAAGAGGTCTTCTTGTCTGATGGTTGTTTCTGGTCTGTGTGGTTTCCTGGATGCTGTTTCAATCTGTCTGACCTCATGTTCCTTGTTGACCTCTGCAGACCCCCCCTCTGTGATGTAGAGCTCTGTGTAGATCTGGTTCAGAAGGGTTTGGTTTCCTGCTTTAGCAATGCCCTCAAACACACACTGGAACCTCTCCTTCAGGGTGGATTTGAGTTTACTGCACACTGCAGCAGGAGATCCTGAATGAACGAACAACAAGTGGAATCAGTGAGTGGGTCCTGCAGAAACACTGAGACTCTGAACATGTAAGTGTGGCTGTACAGTTTGAATCAGCTCCTCAGAGGACACACTGACGCAGACGTGTGCAGTATATTAACAGCAGAGTTTGTAAATGTAAGCTTCTCCATGTTCCTCCATCTCCTCCCCATCATGTTAAATGTGTTAAACCCTCTTACTGCTCTGCAGACGCTCAGCCAGCTCCTCCTGCTTCATGCTCCTCAGGAAGTGCAGGGTGATGTTCAGAACTGCCTCTCTGCTGCTCCTCTGCTCTTCATCCTCACCGTCCAACACCTCCTCATCCTCACTCTGACTCTCTAAGCCTTCTGGGTAATCTGAACTCAGAGCCTTCTGGATCTTCTTCAGCTCGTTCTTCACAAAAGTCACGATGTTCTCCTCCAGCAGCTGGAACAGGTTGATGAACATTGATCAGATGAATAACGTTAAAACTAAAGTTATTATGTTAGGGATAATGTGCAGCGAGGAGGACATTATTGAAAAAATAACACCCGACACAAATCTTGACCACCCTCACACTTAGGCAGGGCCACACCTCACTACAGAACCCTCTGGGATCTCTTGAACAGATTTAGTCATATGCCTTCGATCAGCAGTTCATTGAACCTGGTTCTCCAGAAGTTAGCAGAGGTAAGACCTTTTAGAGATCGACCTGGATCCGATCCTAAATTTTCATAGACTCATTAGCTTCTGAAAGGTCAATCAGTAGGTCTGATTAATAGTCAGATTAACACAGGTCCACCGACGCAGCAACAGTTAATTTAAAGAAGACAACATGTGATCATCTGTCCGTCTGAAGGCCTGCTGGTCTAAACAGAGCAACATGGACACAGTCAGGACCTGAATGGTAGATCCTCTGTAGTTCACAGTAAATGTATATTTGTACACACGATAAATATGGAGTCCAGGTCTGTGTGATGCTTCGGGGCGGACTGATCACTGGGAACCTCTGAGAACTCCTGCAGAACTCTGTGGAGAAAACATCCAGAACATTTAAAGAGTCTAATCTGCACACAGCTGACTGAAGGTGTTCTGAGATGGAGACAGAATAACAGGGTAACTGTGGCTCAGCAGCTGGAGGGGGGGGGGGGGGGTTATAAAAACACCAACATTACTGAGGCCTGAAAGCGTCCGACCATCAGAAGCCTCCCAGCAGCTGATGGTGGGAGGAACAGAAAGCCCCATTATTATCTGGAGCCTGATTTGAACCAGACTGTGGTGCCTTCTCCAAAGAGAGTCAGAGTAATAAAACCACCAGACACCTCACGCCGCCCTTCATGCCATTACCAGCTCGCTGCCTGCCGTCAAACAGAAGGGGGGGGTCGTCTAAAACAATCCATGTTTAATGTCTTAATTTGGTAGAGTAATCTTTCTTTGCTAATTATATGATTCACAATACAAATAGAAGTCATTTGAAACCAACTCAAGAGAGGTACGTTGGAGCAGGATTTACTCTTCTCCAGAGTCAGATAGTAACAGAGTCCAGTTTTAAATTTTTACCTTTCATCAGCACTTTGTCCAGCTTTAAAGTAAATAGGAGACGCCATAGACCCGTCACTCTTCATGGACACACAGCTGGGTCCATCTCCATCTCCATCTCCATCTCCAGGTCCATCTCCATCTCCAGGTCCAGGTCCAGGTCCAGGTCCAGGTCCAGGTCCAGGTCCAGGTTCAGGTTCAGGTCCAGGTCCAGGTCTCTGCTGCTGCATCCTAATACTGATATCAGAAAAAGATAAAGATGGCGTCTCCTCTCCGTTAACATGAGTCAGCAAAATGACTCCTGAACCCAACATCAATGAGTTCATTCATTAATAAAACAAATGTAATATGTTAATATGTTGATTTGAAAAACAAAACAAAAATAATTCAATTTAAAACAAATTTAATTGATTTACTTAATTGAACTACTTTTGTTGATTCACTGAATGCGTGCTAAAAAGCACACATCTGATCGTCCGGGACATGTTTCCATTGATGTGTCCGTTTTTCGCCCATATTTATTGGCAAATTATTGATAAATTCAGCAAAAGGCTGAACTCATTCACAAATTGTCCGTGTCCGCCATTGTTGTTTGCGACCACTTTACGTTTCCTTCTTTTTCATGTGTGATTAGGGTTGGTTACCGGTTCCAACATTTCGACTCCATCAGTATCACTTAGAAATGTTAGTTTCGGTTCTGCTTGTCGATTCCTATTTCAAGACAGCCTACATGTCTGAACTCGATCCTTAGAGTAATGTGTTACAGAGCCTTCTCTTCAATCTTTTTTCCACATAACGAGCATTTTGTGCTGCTCTTTTCCAATGTGGAAGCAGAATGTGTGAAAGCATACAGCACGATGCGAGGTGTGTCTCTAGACGTCTTTAGACTGGAATAGCGGGGCCCAGTCCGTGAACTCGCCTCGCAGTTGCAGACGCCAGGATAGAGGACATCAGACTCCAGATAAAATTTGCTCGAGTCCGAATCCAAGTCGGAGCGTCAATGTACAAGTTGAGTCTGAGTCATCGTGGGGGGAAAAATTCACGAGTCCGAGTTCAAGTCATCGTGCGCGAGAATTCATGAGTCCAAGTCTGAGTCGCGTCAATCAGTGCGCAAGTCGAGTCACGAGTCCTGAAAATCGGCACTCGAGTCCGACTATCTGAGGATAATACAAGCAACCATAAAACACAGTTTACTAGCGAGCCATTGAAGCCCATGAAGAATTTATCCTTCCACAACTCTTTTCATCTGCTGTATTAATAAAGTTTCCACATGTTTTCAATTTCAAGTTAAGGCGCTATCTGTGCAGAACATTACAAATATTCTTAATTTGCAGTATTTTCTTTTAAAAGTGTTCAGAAAGACTGCATCAATTATATGCTCTATCTATATATATATATATATATATATATACATATATATATATATATATATATATATATATATATATATATAACTTCAACCAAAGTCAATTTGAATAGTGGGCAAAAATGGGTTAATCTCTACGGATGTGGTGTTTTATATAGTTTACGTTCAATTTCAACTATTTTAGGCAGATACACTGAACAAAAATATAAATGCAACACTTTTGTTTTTGCTCCCATTGTTCATGAGATGAACTCAAAGATCTAAAACATTTTCTATAAACACAAAATAACCATTTCTCTCAAATATTGTTCACAAATCTGAAAAAATCTGTGATAGTGAGCACTTCTCCTTTGCCGAGATAATCCATCCCATCTCACAGGTGTGGCCTATTAAGATGCTGATTAGACATCATGATTATTGCACAGGTGTGCCTTAGGCTGGCCAAAATAAAAGGCCACTCTAAAATGTTCAGTTTTATCACAGAGCACAATGCCACAGATGTCGCATGTTTTGAGGGAGCGTGCAATTGGCATGCTGACAGCAGGAATGTCCACCAGAGCTGTTGCCGTGAATTGAATGTTCATTTCTCTACCATACGCCGTCTCCAAAGGCGTTTCAGAGAATTTGGCAATACATCCAACTGGCCTCACAACCGCAGACCACGTGTAACCACACCAGCCCAGGACCTCCACATCCAGCATGTTCACCTCCAAGATGGTCTGAGACCAGCCACTCGGACAGCTGCTGCAACAATCGCTTTGCATAACCAAATAATTTCTGCTGTCAGAAACCGTCTCAGGGAAGCTCATCTGCATGCTTGTCGTCCTCATCGGGGTCTCGACCTGACTCCGGTTCGTCGTCGTAACCGACTTGAGTGGGCAAATGCTCACATTCGATGGCGTCTGGCACGTTGGAGAGGTGTTCTCTTCACGGATGAATCCCGGTTTTCACTGTTCAGGGCAGATGGCAGACAGCGAGTGTGGCGTTGTGTGGGTGAGCGGTTTTCTGATGTCAATGTTGTGAATCGAGTGGCCCATGGTGGTGGTGGGGTTATGGTATGGGCAGGCGTATGTTATGGACGACGAACACAGGTGCATTTTATTGATGGCATTGTGAATGCACAGAGATACCGTGACGAGATCCTGAGGCCCATTGTTGTGCCATTCATCCACGACCATCACCTCATGTTGCAGCATGATAATGCACGGCCCCATGTTGCAAGGATCTATACACAATTCCTGGAGGCTGAAAACATCCCAGTTCTTGCATGGCTAGCATACTCACCGGACATGTCACCCATTGAGCATGTTTGGGATGCTCTGGATCGGCGTATACGACAGCGTGTTCCAGTTCCTGCCAATATCCAGCAACTTCGCACAGCCATTGAAGAGGAGTGGACCAACATTCCACAGGCCACAATCAACAACCTGATCACCTCTATGCGAAGGAGATGTGTTGCACTGCGTGAGGCAAATGGTGGTCACACCAGATACTGACTGGTTTTCGGACCCCCCCCAGTAAAGCAAAACTGCACGTTTCAGAGTGGCCTTTTATTGTGGCCAGCCTAAGGCACACCTGTGCAATAATCATGCTGTCTAATCAGCATCTTGATATGCCACACCTGTGAGGTGGGATGGATTATCTCGGCAAAGGAGAAGTGCTCACTATCAGTGACCATTGCATGTATAACAAATATGTGTAATGTGTATTTGTAAAGCGCTTTGAGCATCTGGAAAAGCGCTATAATAAATGTACGGAATTATTATTATTATCACAGATTTTTTCAGATTTGTGAACAATATTTGAGAGAAATGGTTATTTTGTGTTTATAGAAAATGTTTTAGATCTTTGAGTTCATCTCATGAAAAAGAGGAGCAAAAACAAAAGTGTTGCATTTATATTTTTGTTCAGTGTAAAACGTATCTCGTGCCCTCATTGGTCATGTTCGTGTGTTGGAGGAGGGGCTCTGTGAGGAATTGGCATATTTGTTCCGACTGGGTTTTCAAATTCTAGCGCACTCGAGCTGGTTTCTCCAAAATTACCTACCCCACCTTTAAGTCATAACAGTTTTTCAGGTGAGAAATGTTTAGATCACTAATATGTGATTTCGATAAAAAAAATCGTATATTAGAGGTTTTACGTTGATGTTTGGAGCTGAGTAGCTGCTGTATGAGAGGGTCTGCTTGAAGAATTTATTTTTCTCAAAATTCCCGAAAACCCAAAATGCTGTTTATTGCTGAAAATCTCAGTTTTTCCTTTTTTTTCTCCAAATTCTCCCTTTGATCTACCGATCTTCACATTTTGACTTTCAATTTCTCAAAATTCCTGACTTTATTTTGAAATCACAACATTTACTTTTTTTTTGAAAATCTCATAATTTGCCCTTTTTCTGAAAATTCCAATGTTTTTCTCTTAATTCTGTCTTTTTCTTAAATGTTTCAAAGTTCTTACAGTGTTGTTAGCTAGTGCTAACAGGAAGAACTAAGACATAAGCATTTGAACAGGAAGTGGGAAAAGGGGCGGGGCTTCATGAGGTGAATAGACGAATCAAAGTGCAGCGTAACTTAATGTTCCACACCTGAAACACAGCGATACAGATGAACCTGCTTAAAGGCCGAAACTACAGTTGTGTGATCCCAAGGCTGTAAACACAGACCATCATTCCACAACAAATCTAAAATATTCACAACAAAAATAAACCTTAATGATCTCACAACAACAACTGAAGAAAAACAAAGAAAAAAAGGACACAAAATATCTCTAGAATAACTTCCTCGACCCAAACAAGTCGCCTAGAGCTCAAACATATTTCGGCATCAACAGATTAGTGCAATCAGAGTTCAAACAAGACACAAAGTACAACCAAAAAGCTCCAGGCCGAGACGGTCTGCTGGGAAACAGATCAGAAGCGTCTGTTGTAATAAACCAATGTGACCACCACTTTCACGTAAACGAACGAAACTCGCTACCCATATCTAGGGTGCGGAGACAAACAAAAAATCCCCTTGAAGGGGTATACAAAAACGTACAGAAAGTCAGCCATTTTGAATTTGGCGTTGGAAAAAACGCGATTTATCGCCATAAAACATGTTGTCGTAACTCAATGGAAAATCGTTCAAACGGCACCAGACTTCAGTCTATCATTAATGCTCCGGCTCTAAACAGCTCTATGTCAATTATGGGGTGTCATCATATGCCGTTGCCATGGCAACGCATCCCTCGCCATAAAACACGGTGTTGTCATAAATCAATGGAAAATCGTCCAAACGGCACCAGACTTCAGACTATCATTAATGCTCCGGCCCTGAACAGCTCTATGTTAATTATGGGGTGTCATCATATGCCGTTGCCATGGTGAAAGATCCCTTGCCATGAAACACAGTGTTGTAGTAACTCCAATGGACATGGTCGTCCCCCAATCTTCACTTGTATGTCACCGCTCCATGCCTCAACAGCTCTACGTGAAATCTGAGATCTCACCATATGCCGTTTCCATGGCAACGCATCCCTCACCATAAAACATGATGTTGAATCAGCCCCTTGCAAAAACAGGGCTGGAAAGAGCAAATAGAGCGAAATGAGGCATGGCTAAAACTATATTTATATACTTTATAAAGGTATGGCCCTACAATATATTGTTCAAATATAGCATGATATGTCCCCTTTAATGTACCACACCTGAAACACAGCGATACAGATTAACCTGCTTAAAGGCCGAAACTACAGTTGTGTGATCCCAAGGCTGTAAACACCAACCATCATTCACAACAAATCTAAAATATTCACAACAAAAATAAACCTTAATGATCTCACAACAACAACTTTTGTTTTATTTGATTCATCATTCTATCTTTTATTCTGTAGATTGTGTACATTACTTTTCACTTTACTGCTTTTTGCACTCCTGGTTGGAAGCTCAAATGCATT